>NC_079195.1:135003658-135307617 GCF_029499605.1 Hyla sarda | reverse complement strand
AGGTGGTACTTAACTCACCAGGATGTACATTTACGTCCTAAGCATATACGCGAGCATCGGAGCGATGCCCGGATCATGCACAGCAGGTCCCGGCTGCTGATTGCAGCCAGGGACCCGCCGGTAATGGTGGACATCAGCGATCCTGTGGATGTCTGCAATTAACCCCTCAGATGCCGTGGATTCCGGTCACTAAAATGGATGATCGGATCGCCCGCAGTGCTGCACGACAGACGGAGGTCCCCTCACCTGCCTCCACTGTCTTCCCGGCGTCTTCTGACCTGATCTGCCTTCCCGCAGACCAGAGCAGAAAATGACCGATAACACTGATCAGTGCTGTGTCCTATACATAGCACTGAACAGTATTAGCAATCAAATGATTGCTATAAAAAGTTCCCTATGGGGACTATTAAAGTGTAAAAATAAAAGGAAAAAAAATTAAGCAAAAAAATTTTGAAAAAACCCTCCCCGAAAAAAAACGTAAATTGTTCCATTTTCCCTATTTCACCCCAAAAAGTGTTAACATTTTTTTTATATGCATATTTGGTATCGCCGAGTGCGTAAATATCTGAACTATTAAAATAAAATTTTAATGATACCATACGGTGAACGCAAAAAAAAAGTCCAAAATAGCTGCTTTTTTATAACATTTTATTCCAAAAATGTTTTATAAAAAATGGATTAAAAGTTTTATATAAGCAAATATGGTATCAAAAAAAGATCACGGCACAAAAAATGAGCCCTGATACCGCTGCTTATGCGGAAAAATGAAAAAGTTATAGGTCTTTAAATTTGGGGGATTTTAAACATATTAATTTGGTTAAAAAGTTTGCGATTTTTTTAAGCACAACAGTAATAGAAAAGTATGTTATCATGGGTATCATTTTTATCGTATTGACCCAAAGAATAAAGAACACATGTCATTTTTACCGTAAATTGTACGGTGTGAAAACGAAACCTTCCAAAATTAGCAACATTTTTCTATTTAATTTCCCCACACCGGGTCTGATGATGGGGCCGGTGATCGTGATGTCGCAGCTCCGCCCCCGTGTGATGTCACACACCGCCTCCTCAATGCAAGTTTATGGCAGGAGCGAGACAGCCGTCTCGCGCCCTGCCATAGACTTACATTGAGGGGGCGGAGCGTGACCTCACATTGGGGCGGAGCTGTGATGTCACAATACTCCGGCCCTGTGATCGGCAGTCATCAGACCCGGAGCGATGTTCGCTACGGGGCCTCATGAGAGCGGGGTGCTGCGTGCGAGGTCGCAGGGGTCCCCAGCGGCGGGACCCCGCGCGATCAGAGAACTTATCCCCTATCATTTAGATAGGGGATAAGTTGTCAGCATGGTAGTACCCCTTTAAGGCCCAAATGGGCTGAGTCCTTAAGGGGTTAATAACTTCTGATCGGATCAGGTCTCAGAAGTGAGACCCATTGTGATCAATGCATCAGCCCCTGTACTACTGCCCCCAACATGGAACATACCCATGATGGGGTTAATAGTACAAGCACTAATGTAGTCAAAATTTACAGAGACAGACGGCTGTGTGAATGCAGCCTTTCAACATGTTACATTGTACAACTTTTTTTTTATTCTTTTTGACCCGTATATCTTAATCTGTTCTGTGTGTTTGCTTCACCACTTTCCTATCTTTAACTCCTTGGAGACGGAGACCATTATAACCCTAAGGACGGGAGCATTTTTTTGCAATTCTGACCACTGTCACTTTAAGCATTAATAACTCTGGAATGCTTTTACTTTTCATTCTGATTCCGAGATTGTTGTTTTTTCGTGACATATTCTACTTTATGTTAATGGTAAATTTTTGTCGATACTTGCATCATTTCTTGGTGAAAAATTCCAAAATTTGATGAAAAAATTTTAAATTTTGCATTTTTCTAACTTTGATGCTCTCTGCTTGTAAGGAAAATAAACATTCTAAATAAATAATATTTTGATTCACATATACAATATGTCTACTTTATGTTGGCATCATAAAGTTGACATGTTTTTACTTTTGGAAAACATCAGAGGGCTTCAAAGTTAAGAAGCAATTTTCCAATTTTTCACAAAATTTTCAAAATCGGAATTTTTTAGGGGCCAGTTCAGTTTTGAAGTGGATTTGAAGGGCCTTCATATTAGAAATACCCCATAAATGAACCCATTATAAAAACTGCACCCCTCAAAGTGTTCAAAATGACATTCAGTAAGTTTGTTAACCCTTTAGGTGTTTCACAGGAATAGCAGCAAAGTGAAGGAGAAAATTCAAAATCTTAATTTTTTACACTCGCTTGTTCTTGTAGACCCAGTTTTTGAAATTTTACAAGGGGTAAAAGGAGAAAAATCCCCCCAAAATTTGTAACCCAATTTCTCTTGAGTATGGAAATACCTCATATGTGTATGTCAAGTGTTCGGCGGGCGCAGTAGAGGGCTCAGAAGGGAAGGAGCGACAATGGGATTTTGGAGAGTGAGTTTTGCTGAAATGGTTTTTGGGGGCATGTCGCATTTAGGAAGCCCCTATAGTGCCAGAACAGCAAAAAAAAAAAAACACATGGCATACTATTTTGGAAACTACACCCCTCAAGGCACGTAACAAGGGGTCCGGTGAGCCTTAACACCCCACAGGTGTTTGACGACTTTTCGTTAAATTCGGATGTGTAAATGAAAAAAAAAAAATTTCACTAAAGTGCAGTTTTTTTCCCCAAATTTACCATTTCTACGAAGGGTAATGGTAGAAAAATCCCCCCAAAATTTGTAACTCACTTTCTCCCGAGTACGGAGATACCCCATATGTGACCCTAAACTGTTGCCTTGAAATACGACAGGGCTCATGCGCATTTGAGGCCTGAATAAGGAATTTGCAGTAGAGGTGGGCCTGGTTACAAGGATGGGGCTTGTCTCCACCAAAACCCTACAGCAGTGTCTCCCACAGGGTGCCTCCAGCTGCTGCAAGACTCCCAGCCTGCCAGGACAGTCTATGGCTGTCCGGCAACACTGGGAGTTGTGGTTTTGCCACAGCTGGAGGCGCCGTTTAGGAAACACTGCCGTATGAGACGTTTTCATTTTTATTGGGGGGGGGGGGGGCGACGTGTAAGGGGGTGTATGTGTAGTGTTTTACTTTTTATTATTTGTTAGTGTAGTGTAGTGTTTTTAGGGTACATTCACACAGGCAGGGGTTCACAGTAAGTTTCCTTGAAGGAAACCCACTGTAAACCCGCCCGTGTATATGTACCCTGTACATTCACATGGGGGGTTGGGGGGTACCCCAAGGGGGGGGGGGCACCCCAAACCTTCTGCTGTGGCAAAATGACAACTCCCAGAATGCACTGACAGACCATACATGCTGGGAGTTGTAGTTTTACAACAGCTGTAGGCACACTGGTGGGGAACCACTGAGTTAGAAAACAGACTCTAGCTCAGTGATTCAAACCCATGTGCCTCCAGCTGTTGCAAGACTACAACTCCCAGCATGTACGGTCTGTCAGTGCACTCTGGGAGTTGTAGTTTTGCAACAGCTGGAGGCACACGGGTTGGAACCACTGAGTTAGGAAACCGACTCTAGCTCAGTGTTTCCCAACCAGTGTGCCTACAGCTGTTGCAAAACTATAATTCCCAGCATGCCCGTACAGTCAGGGATGCTGGGCGTGTAGTTCTGCAATATCTGGCCCTTCAGATGTTGCAGAACTACAACTCCCAGCATGCCTGGACAGTCTGGGCATGCTAGGAGTTGTAGTTATGCAACAACTGGAGGGCTACAGTTTGGAGACCACCATATAGTGGTCTCCAAACTGTGCCACTTCAGATGTTTCAAAACTACAACTCCCAGCATGCCCAGACAGTCAGTACATGCTGGGAGTTGTAGTTTTGCAGCATCTGGAGGACCACAGTTTAGAGACCACTACACAGTGGTCTCCAAACTGTGACCCTCCAGATGTTGCAAAACTACAACTCCGAGCATGCCCAGACAGCCTTTGGCTGTGTGGGCATGCTGGGAGTTGTAGTTTTGCAGCTTTTAGAAGGTCACAGTGAAGATCACTTATCGCGATCTTCACTGCAGCCTTCTCAGCCGCACTTTATGGCCGCCGCTCCTCCTGCTCGCGCCGCTGCTCCGGGATGCCGCCTCCTCCGGTCCGGGTAAGCCGGGCCATGTCCCCCACCTCGCCGCCAGTGTTCCCCCCGTGTTCCCTCCGCTCTGTACCGACTTCGATCGGTGCGCAGAGCGGGGGGAAATGAACTGTAACCCCCCACCCCCTTCCTGCCATTGGTGGTCAGCCTGACCAACCTATGGCAGGGAATAGGAGGGGGTGGCACCTCACTCCTATGCTTTAGGCTAGTTGGAGCTGTCTCCGATCAGTCTTATTTTCCGGGAGATCGGGTCACCAGTGACCCGATTTGCCCGGATCGCGGCAAATCGCAGGTCTGAATTGACCTGCGATTTGCTGCGATCGCCGATATGGGGGGGTCTCAGGACCCCCCTAGGCATTGCCACGGGATGCCTGCTGATAGATATCAGCAGGTATCCCGGTCTGATCACCACCCGGTGAGCGGCAGTGATCGGAAATGCCGAGGGCGTATGGATACGCTACTCCGTCCTTAATAGTGTTGAGCGGCATAGGCCATATTCGAATTCGTGATATTTCGTGAATATATGGACGAATATTCGTCATATATTCGCTAAATTCGCAAATTCGGAATATTCACGGTTTATTTTAGCGAACGCGAAATTTCGTGTATGCGAAAATTAGCATATGCGTAAATATAGCATAAACCAAAATTAACATAAGCAAAAATTTGCAAATGCAAAAATTAACATATGCAAATTTCCGCATAAGCGAAAATTTGCACGCCAGTCTCACACAGTAGTATTAGAGCCTTTACACCACTCAAGCTGGAAGCTGAGAGGGATGATCACTGGGATGTTTACTGTGAAAAAAAAAAAAAAAAAAATGAATATTCTTAATTACGAATATATAGTGCTATATTCACGAATATTCGCGAATATGCGATATTCGCGAATAAAATTTGCATTGCTAATTTTCGCGAGCAACACTACTCCTTAAGTGACGAGACGTGAGGGCGTATGCATACGCCCTTCGTCCCCAAGGAGTTAATTGGATGTTTCTGTAATCATCTTGGCACTACTGCCTGTCAGGACAGAATACATTTTGTGCAACAGATTTAAACCCTTGCGACACAAAAAACTAAGTTTACTTTATAATGACTCTTCTCATTTTACCATAAAATGTGCTGTACAGCCCAAAAAAATTGCAACTGGGGGCTCTTGTTTTTATGCAGTACATTTTATGCAAAAAAATTACATGTTATCTTTATTCTATGCTGTATGAGGCAAATTTTTTGTGTAGGAAGTGAATACGATTTTTATGCACAAGAGACTATGAATAGCAATTTTTTATTTTATTTCTATTACTGTTCAGTGCTATTCAGTGGCATAGTACTGATCAGTAATATCAGCTTGGTGGCAGACTATACAAGAGGATCCCAGGAGTGCGGCACAACGGAGGCTAAGAGACCTCTGACCATCTTCCCTCATCTGACCCCAGCTATCATAGTGTGGGCAGTCCGATTAGTGTCGTCAAAGCCCTGCAACTGTTTTAAATGCTGTGATCAGCATCACAGCACCCAATGGATTAATGGCAGACATCAGCATTATCACTGATGTCTGCGATTAGTGGTGAGGTCCCGACTACTGATAGCAGCTAGAAATAACTATGCATAAAGCGAGCGCTGTCCCTGCACTTGCTTAATAGATTGTGAATGTTCCAGGGTGTAAATGTATGCCCTGGTGTATTAAGAATCGGGCAGCCAGGCTAAACATTTCCAACCTGCATCATCTAGGGCTTAAGAAAACACAGAATAAAAGCCAACTTTCCATTGATTGCCTCATACACACAACACAACATGTTATGGCAATAATATAGGCTTATTTATAATAGACTATGACACATACTGTACCTCCATACGCCTTCAATATACAGGAACATATTTTTTCTTTAGTTGAATTTATACAGCATTGTTTTCAAAGGAGTGCTTTATGCATTTTTAGTATGTAGCTTAAGGAACAACTTGTGCTGATGTATAAGCTTCAATAGACAGCTATGCTGTATGTATGACTCTATAATTGCATGGGCAATGGCAAGTGCTGCTGACCTATTCATGAATAATAAATAATGACAAACACTAATTTTTATACAGTCACTGAAATAAACTGCTTATGAGTTTCCACTTAATGTGGGTCATCCTTTATCCCACTCTATATTGTCTTATAGTACAAGTTATATAAATTATGCAACTTTGCTTTATTCAGTGCAAAGGTAATTGGAAGACATCGATTTTTCCAGTACAAATAAGTCTCAAAAGTAAACATTGTTTATGTAAGATATTACATATAAGTAAGTATATGTAAGTATACTTCACATTTAAAAAAACAAAATCACACAAGTAATATACCAATGTGTCCACTCCTACCTTACCTTTAGCTTAAAGGGGTACTCCAGTGGAAAATAAATGTTTTCTAATCAACTGGTGCCAAAAAGTGAAACAGATTTGTAAATTGCTTCCTTTTAAAAATCTAAATCCTTCAAGTACTTATCAGCTGCTGTATGCTGCAGAGGAAATTGTGTAGTTCTTTCCAGTCTGACCACAGTCCTCTCTGCTGACGCCTCTGTTCGTGTCAGGAACTGTCAGAGTAGGAGAAAATCCCCATAGCATATCTCTCCTCCTCTGGACAGTTTCTGGCACAGACAGAGGTGTCAGCAGAGAGGACTGTGGTCAGACTAGAAAGAACTATATAACTTTCTCTGCAGTAAACAGCAGCTAATAAGTAGAGATGAGCGAACATTTGAAAAATTCAATTCGGCCAATTTGCCTAATTTTCCGAAAATATTTAGTTTTTTTCCGAATTTATTTGCGGCATATCTGTATTACAAACTGCAATTTCTGGCCTACAGAAAGCCTCAATAGGGGTGTAGAACATTTTGCCTTGTCCTAACACGCATATGGAGTGTGCTGGGGTAGTGAAATAATACTTTTATTCAGTATGACATGCAGATTACAGGCAACGCTATTAGAATCACTGCCACAGAGCATCTGGATGTGGCCGATTTTTTAAATGTAATTTTTATTTAATTTAACCTGTTAAGGACCCAGGGCGTACCTGTACGTCCTGAGTCCGCTCCCGATCTATAACGTAATCATAGCGGGTCGGGCCCAGCCTCTAACAACGTCCGGGACCAGTGGCTAATAGTGTGCGGCATTGATCGCGGTGCCGCATGCTATTAACCCTTTAGACGCGGCGTTCAAAGTTGAACGCCGCGTCTAAAATGAAAGTGAAACCATGCCGGTTAGCTCAGGGAGCTGTTCGGGATAGCCGTGGCGAAATTGCGGCATCCCGAACAGCTTACATGACAGCTGGAGGATCCCTACCTGCCTCCTCGCTGTCCGATTGCCGTATAACTGCTCAGTGCCTGAGATCCAGGCATGAGCACTCAAGCGGCAGAATCATCGATCACTGGTTTCTTATGAGAAACCAGTGATAAATGTAAAAGATCAGTGTGTGCAGTGTTATAGGTCCCTATGGGAGCTATAACACTGCAAAAAAAAAGTAAAAAAAAAAAAAAAAAAAAAGTTAATAAAGATCATTTAAACCCTCCCCTATTAAAAGTTTGAATCACCCCCCCTTTCCCATAAAAAACAAACACAGTGTAAATAAAAAAATGTATATACATATGTGGTATCGCCGCATGCGGAAATTTCCAAATTATAAAAATATATTGTTAATTAAACCGCACGGTCAATGGTGTACGCGCAAAAAAATTCCTAAGTCCAATATAGTTTATTTTTGGTCACTTTTTATATCATGAAAAAATGAATCAATAAGTCCTATCAATGCAAAAATGGTACCGCTAAAAACTTCAGATCACAGCGCAAAAAATGAGCTATCAAACAGCCCCATACGTGGAAAAATAAAAAAGTTATAGGGGTCAGAAGATGACAATTTTAAACGTATAAATTTTCCTGCATGTATTTTTTTTTTTTTTTCAGAAGTACGACAAAATCAAACCTACATAAGTAGGGTATCATTTTAACCATATGGACCTACAGAATAAAGAGAAGGTGTCATTTTTACCGAAACGGAAGCCCTCAAAAGTTACAAAATGGCTTTTTTTTTTTCAATTTTGTTTCACATTGTTTTTTTTTAATTCCTTTTGCCGTAGATTTTTGGGTAAAATGACTGACGTCATTACAAATTAGAATTGGTGGCCCAAAAAATAAGCCATCATATGGATTTTTAGGTGAAAAATTTAAAGAGTTATGATTTTTTAAAGGTAAGGAAAATTGAAAAACCCCGGGTCCTTAACCCCTTAAGGACCCGGGCTTTTTCCGTTTTTTCATTTTCAATTTTTCCTCCTTAACTTTAAAAAATCATAACTCTTAAAAATTTTCACCTAAAATTATATATAATGGCTTAATTTTTGCGTCACTAATTCTACTTTGTAATGACATTAGTCATTTTACCCAAAAATCTACGGTGAAACGGGAAAAAAAATCAATGTGCGACAAAATTGATGAAAAAACACTATTTTGTAAGTTTTGGGGGCTTCTATTTTTACGCAGTACATTTTTTGTCAAAAATGATACCTTATCTTTATTCTGTAGGTCCATACGGTTAAAATGATACCCTACTTGTATAGGTTTGAATTTGTATCACTTCCGAAAAAAATCATGAATACATGCAGGAAAATTAATACGTTTAAAATGGTCATCTTTTGACCCCTATAACTTTTTTATTTTTCTGTGTTCAGGGCGCTTTGAGGACTCATTTTTTGCGCCTTCAACTGAAGTTTTAGCGGTACCATTTTTGTTCTGATCAGACATTTTGATCACTTTTTATTCACTTTTTTGTGGTATAAAAAGTGATAAAAAATGCGCTATTTTGGACTTTGGAATTTTTTTGCGCGTACGCCATTGAACGAGCGGTTTAAAAAGCGGTATATTTATATAATTTGGACATTTCCGCATGCGGCGATACCACATATGTTTATTTTTATTATTATTTACATAATGTTTTTTTTATTTTTGGAAATGCCGGGTGATTTAAACTTTTATTAGGGGAAGGGATAATTGAAAGGGTTAATTATTTTTTTACACTTTTCTTATGCAACATTATAGCTCCCATAGGGGGCTATAACATTGCATTTACTGATCTTTTACACTGATTGATCCATCTCCATAGGAATGGATCAATCAGTGTTTTCGGCGATTGAATGCTCAAGCCTGGATCTCAGGCTTGAAGCATTCATTCGGCGATCGGACAGCACAGGAGAAGGTAAGAGACCTCCTCCTGTGCTACAGCTGTTCGGGATGCCGCGATTATACCGCGGCGATCCCGAACAGCTCCCTGAGCTAGCCGGGCACTTTTACTTTAGTTTTTAGCCGCGCGGCTCAGCTTTGAGCGCGCGGCTAAAGGGTTAATAGCGCGCGGCACAGCGATCAGTGCCGCGCGCTATTAGAGGCGGGTCCCGGCTTCACTATGACGCCGGGCCCACCGCGATATGATGCGGGGTCATCGTGTGACCCCGCGTTATATCGCAGGACCGGGACCCATGACGTATGCATACGTCATGGGTCCTTAAGAGGTTAAGGGGTTAATTTGAATTTACTTACATTTTTTGATTACCCATTCTTGTGAGCATCGAGCTGGCAGTGTACCGAGGCGAGCAACCACCTATTACAGCCCGTGCCTCTTAGCGCACCCCCCATACTGAGTATCCACTTGAAAAGGGAAGGGACTGCAGTACCAGCAACTTGGACAGGAGCACATTTAGCTTCTGTGCCATTGGATAAGTGGGTGCATAAAGCTAGAAGTGGCTGCAGGGAAAAATCTTGTACTTGTATCTTAAAATCGAGCTGGCGGTCCTCCGCCAGGCAAGATACCATCTATTCCAGCACCTGCCTCTCAGCACCCCCTTGACTGTGAAAGTGCGAAATGTTTCATTTAATCAGTCATGGTTCATTGTTATCGCTCCAAGCTGTTTCATTGGACTCTTGTGATAATTCCACAGGTAATATGATGGCGATGACCATAGGGCCTCAGACTTGAAAAGATTACATCGATTTTTTTTAAATTTAAGATTTATATTAGATTCCCAAGTTCTATGTCCTGGTGTTTACTTTGAACTAATACTGTTTGACCACAAAACCCAAACTAACAAGGAGTCAGATGGCGCAACAATGACTGGGCCTAGAGGTGGTTACAACATGAAGAGACCATAATCTGGCAGAATGACACAGCCTGGAATTGGCAGCAGCAAGAGGAGACCATAGGGCCTCAAAATCCCTAAGATTAAAAGATGAATTTAAAAATGTAAATAGAATATTGATGGTAGCTAGTGCGTAGATAATGTCTCAGGCCCAGCAGCATCTGTAAACCATATAGTTGGTGAATGACACAGCTTGCAGCTCGTGGCAGCATGAGGAGACCATAAGGCCTCAAAATCCCTAAGATTAAGATGAATTTTAAAATTTAATTTAAAAATTTATGGTAGCTAGTGCTACCATAAAAAAATGTAGGTAATGTCCCAGGCCCAGCAGCATCAGTAAACCATATAGTTGCCAAATGACACAGCATGCAGCTCGCGGCAGCATAAGGAGACCATAGGGCCTCACAATACCTAATGCCCAGCAGTATCAGTAAACCATATAGTGGCTGAATGGCACAGCCTGAAGTTGGCAGCAGCATGAGTAGAACATATAGTGGCAGAATGTCACAGAATGGAGTTGGCGGCATATGATGAGACCATATAGTGGCTGAATGGCACAGCCTGGAGTTGTCGGAAGTATGTGGAGACCATATGGTGGCTGAATGAGACAGCCTGGAGGTGGCAACAGCAGCATCAGGAGTCCTGAAAGTGACCCAGTGACAGAGTGGTGCGGTGGGTGGCAATACCAGTACCCGTGACGAAGTTGGGTGAAGAAAGGTCTGATTCGGAGGAATGATTGTAACTGGGGAGCAGCGCCTTAAATCTGTTTGGCACTATCCATATTTGTAAAGTGTTGGTGTGGCACCATGGACAATCTACTCTGATGCATCTGGCATTGGTGGGTGGAAATCCTGGCTGACCCATGCCTGATTCATCTTCACAAAGGTCAGTCTCTCCACATTTTTCTGGACAGATGAGTGCTCCTTGGGGGTGACTATGGCCCCTGCCACACTAAACACCCACTCTGAGGGCGCACTACTGGCAAGGCAGGACAGCTTTTCCAGGGCAAACTCTGCAAGTTGCGGCCACAAATCAAGTTTGGCTGCCCAGAAGTCCAGCAGATCTTGAAGGTGTGTTGGCACGGGCATGTCAAGGTATGCCACCACCTGCTGGTTCAGGTCCTGCTCCAGGTCTACCTGCTGCTGATGAGTTGCTTCACTATGCGGGTGAAGAAAGGTACTCATCAGTGACTGTAGACTCAGGCTGCTGCTGATTGAGTTGGTACTGCTCCAGCCACCCCACCTCTCCTCAGCAGCCATGGCATCGGAGGGTGAGAGCAGAGGGCCCCCCGAGTCAGACTTGCGAGAGGATGGACAATGGCGCCGATAGGCATCAGCCAACTGACTACATAGGATATCTCTGTAGTAGGTCAGTTTGTCCTCACTCTCAGTGAGTGTAAAAAAGGCCCCCATTTTGTGGCAGTAGCGAGGGTCCAATATGGTGGAGAGCCAGAAGTCATCCCGCTGCCGAATGGTGACAATTCGGTGGTCACTACGCAAGCAAGTGAGCATCCATCGTGCCATTCGTGCAAGTGACTCGGAGGGGCTCCCAGCCTCCGTCTCCACTGCATACTGCTATGGTGTGTCTGGGTCCTCTGTCTCGCGTTCCTCATAACCCTCTAGCTCCTCTGGCTGCTCCTGCTCTTCCTCTCCTGCCAGATGACTAGAAAAATAACCCTTTTCGTGAAAGGTAAACTGTACTCCACTGTGCCCCTCACCCTCCTCCTCCAGCCTCCACAGGGCTCATGTGGCCTTGAGATGTAGGCACCACGTCTCCATTGCCCTGAACAGCCATCGTTTCCAACACGTGTTGTAAGAAATCAAGCAGTGGAATTATGTTGTTCATCCCGTAATCCTGCCGCGTGACTAATAAGGGCCTGAGCAAATGGCAGGTGTCACATTTGAGCTGCTACTGGTTGACATTGAGGTTACACAGGGGAGCCCCCCTATTCGCAAGAAATCGGTGATGGCTATTCTCAGTTTGTATAGTTGGTCCAACATATGGAAGGTGGAATTCCGTGTGGCAACGTCACAAAAAAGAATATGTTAGGGGATACCGTTATGATGCTGCAACTCAAGGAGGGTGTGCTTTGCGGTGTACAAGTGGTCGAAGTGCATGCAAAGTTTCTTTCCAATTGTTAGGATGTCTTGCAAATGGGGGGAACACTTCAGGAACGGCTTGAGAACCAGATTGAACACGTGTGCCATACAGGGCGCATGTCTCAGTCTTCCTTGTCGCAGCGCATACAAGATGTTCTTCCAGTTGTCAGTCACCATGGTTCCCATTTCCAGTTTTCGTGGAGTAAGCCATGCTCCCAGTTTTTTATGAATTACTTTTAGCAGTTCCTCCCCTGTATGACTCCGTTCACCAAGGCAAACCATGTGAAGAACACATGGTATGCTGAAGGGGCACTGAAACTTGTTCGTGCAGTGGAGGCTGAGGACATGGTGGAGGATGAGGAGTCGCACACTGTCACACGCCTGAAGGTGTGGAGGAGGAAGCGGAGGAGGAAGGAGGAAGCAGTGTGACCTGTCCAAGTTGGTGTTGTGGCTGTGCAGGAACCACATTCACCCAGTGGGCCGTAAAGGACATGTATTGTCTCTGACCTTAGTTACAGCTCCAGATTTTAAAGTGGCTGTGCACTTTGGTACACAGGCTCAAGAACTGGCCCACCTTCTCTTTCACAAAATTGTGCATGGCTGGTATTGCCTTCTTCGCAAACAAATGATGGCTTGGCACTCTCCACCTGGGCTCGGCACAAGCCATCAGTTCTCTGAAAGGCTCTTAGTCCACCACTTGAAAAAGGAGGGACTGCAGTACCAGCAACTTAGACAGGAGTACATTCAGCTTCTAAGCCGTTGGAGGAATGGATGCATACTGTTGTCTCTTGGACATGGCTTCACCGATGGATTGTTGGCGGAATGACTGACTAAGAGCAGGAGGAGCAGGAGCATCTGGAGCAACAGAAGGAGGGTATGACACACAGCTCCCTTCGGCTGAGGTGGTGGAGCCTTGGCTGGATGAAAGAGGGAGCGGCGTGCCAATGGGTGATGCAGCAGGCTTGACCACTACATTGGAGTCATGGTTCTCCCAGGCCACTTTATGGTGATACAGCATTTGTTGATGCAGGGCCCGTGGTGCCAACATTGGGACCCTGGCCACGCTTCACATTCTGCCATCACATCTTTAATGTGGCTATGTTAACCTCCTCCGGATGCTTGATGAAAAACTGCCACACCGCCAGATAGATGATTTTCCCAGCAACAGTCCGCACTAATTGACTGCTACTGCCTCAGTCTCCAGGAACCCCTGTTCCACTACCTCCCGGGAAAGTAGGCTGCCGCGAAGCAGGCGGAATCACCCAGGCATGTTTGGCTCCAGAATTTTCCCATCTGCCACCATGCTGACCACCTTATTGGCTCAGCTGCTGCCTCACACTCACTTCTCCTGATGATGATGAAGCCCCTTCTGCACCAGGCTCCCAATTGCGATCGACTTCATCATCATCAACAAGTGCACGTCACTGATGTCCTCCTCTGGTTCCTAAATAGTGTCTGCTTCAGGACCCTGAACGCTGGCCACACCGCCCCCCACGTCACTCTCCTCATCACTACTTGCCCGTCTAGCAGAGGAAGCAGCAGATGTCTCCTCCACTTCTTGGCTGGGCAGTAGCTGCTGTCTGTCCTCTATTAGATCATCCTCACATAATAGTGGAGCTGAACCCACGGCTTAAGATACTTCTTAAAACACTTCTTTAGTGGAGGGAACATGAGGGCAGACAAATGCACTACAATGCACTTAAAAAAAGTATTTGAGTACAACAGCAGCCGGTGAGTACTTTTACCTGTCCTTTCACAGTATCTAGGCCATTGACAGATTAATAGGTACAAAATAGTACACTACTTAGATGTAGGTATGTGGTATGCACTTATGTGGGGACAAAAATGTGCTACAGTAGGCTTACACAACAGTGCTGCAGCACACAGTCGCTGTGTACTAAAACCAAAATTGCACTCTCTCGCAGACAATTAGGAATGGACTGCTGGTTGTGTATTATACCATCTACATACTAGTATACCAGCAGAGCATTTGTTGTGGTAACCATGTGATAGCTATGTTGATTCAGTATGCCTTCAATTTTGAATAAATCCCCAACAGTGTCACCAGCAAAGCACCCCCACACCATCACACCTCCTCCTCCATGCTTCACGGTGGGAACCAGGCAGGTACAGTCCATGCGTTCACCTTTTCTGTGTCGTACAAAGATACAGTGGTTAGAACCAAAGATCTCAAATTTGGACTCATCAGACCAAAGCACATATTTCAACTGGTCTAATGTCCGTTCCTTGTGTTCTTTAGCCCAAACAAGTCTCTTCTGCTTGTTGCCTGTCCTTAGCAGTGGTTTCTTGCAAGGCCTGATTCACACAGTCTCCTCTTAACAGTTATTCCAGAGATGTGTCTGCTGCTAGAACTCTGTGTGGCATTGACCTGGTCTCTAATCTGAGCTGCTGTTAACCTGTGATTTCTGAGGCTGGTGACTCGGATGAACTCATCCTCCGCAGCAGAGGTGACTCTTGGTCTTCCTTTCCTGGGGCGGTCCGCTTGTGAGCCAGGTTCTTTGTAGCTTTTGATGGTTTTTGTGACTGCACTTAGGGACACTTTCCACCTAGAATATGACATATTTTAAGCTGTTTCACACTTTTTTGTGATGTCTATAATTCCACATGTGTTACTTCATAGTTTTGATGCATTCAGTGTGAATCTACCATTTTCATAGTCATGAAAATAAAGAAAACTCTTTGAATGAGAAGGTGTGTCCAAACTTGGTGTGTACTGTATATATATATATATATATATATATATATATATATATATATATATATCTGGAACATGACAGAGCATCCAGGAAAATTGAGCTATCAGTTCCAGCTCACATGACAGCAGAATGTTAAAGGGATTTTGCAGTATTAGAAAAACAGCAGAAGTAATTATAATATCTACTTTCTGTCTACACAGAACATAACTAAGTACATTGATTTTTACACTATTCAGCAATGTGAAACAATATAAAGTAAGTCAGCTCCATAAGGTGATGGACTTTTTTTGCCCACTATTTTTATACCAGATTTGGGCCCACACAATTCTCTGTCACTTTGTTAGGCTCATCAAATGCTGCTCGTAGCTTATAAAAACTGTAAAAACTAAGTCAATTGAGTTAATGGGAATGTGACATAATTTGTTTTCTTTCTGCTTTCACCCAAACCAGGCATATGCATTTGTAAAACAATTTGCATCGTCTGTAATAAAATTCAGACGTAATGAACATTTTTCAAGATGTTTTTTTTTTCCATCTCTTGCTGACTGCATATTTTTTTACCCATCATATAAGAGTCACTAAATTAATATTACTGAAGAAATCTTCATGTAGTATTTGATATTGATTTTTAAGAATGTTTTATTGCTGGCTTGGAATTACATTTGAGTTTTCTGTGGCTTTAATATTAAGCCACCAAATTGTTTTGTTATATTTGTTTGAATGTTTACAAGTTCTGACAAGAGTCTACTCAATAAAAGAAAATACAATATTTTATTACAATGTAAAATTCACCATTCAGTCCCTAGTAGCTAACAATAAAGCTATTTGTAAGTCTCTGGGTAGCCCCGAAGCGCAAATAAAAGGCTCAAATTACCCAGATGTTATTTACAAATTGACAAATTTATGTGCACTGTAAATGAGCAATGTGTTATAACTTATTGACAAGAAGACACTTGCTGTTTATTGGTTTCAGTTTGTGTAAGAAGGACATTACCAACTAACAAGATTTCTGATGTGTTACTAATTATATATTATTATGCATACAATTTTATTAATTTACTGTTTCTTAGCTAGTAGCATCATACAGACCTTATTACAACTCACAGCAGTCATTGATCACATAGGGGTTCACAATCTTGGATATCCCACACACATTAGGGCTAACTTCATAGGAAGTTACTTAAAGGATTTGTCTGGGAAGAAGAAAAGGTATTACGTCTCTGAACTAATCTCAGAAGTATGTCTTGAGAAGGGTAGGTACCATATTGCAATCATAGCATGCGTGTGAAACCACACATGCATGAGATGTCCAATAGTCACTTGATGTTGCCCCAACATCCGCAACATTGTGCTGCTATTGGACATTACATGTCATGGTATACTTCCGAGAAGAGGTAGCAATTAAAATATTGGGGAGTCCTTTTCTGCTTTTCCTTTTCTACCTTTTCTGCACCCTGGACAACCAATTGAAGTTGTCAGAGGTTAGCAACATCCCTAGCAACCAATAAGAAAGTAGTTGGTTGAAAGATATAATTGTGCTTGCGCATTTTGCAAATTGTATTGCGAATTTCACATGAAAAAAAAGTGAACGAATATGTTAAATTCGCGAATATAGGACAAATATTTGTCGAAATATAAGCGAAATATTGCAAATTTGAATATAGCCTATGCTGCTCATCACTACTGGAAGGTGCTACACCATCTTGTCTCCTGCCAGCTGTGGTCAGCCTCCTTTGTAGTGGGCCCCAATACTGAATATAGATGCCAGAAAAAAAGTGACCCATCACATTTCCTACCATTGCTGCCACTTTGATCTCCTGGAGTCACAATGGTGAAATCTTTGTAATTTTGACATATGAGGTAGAGTTTGATAACAGAAAAAAAGAAGTAATTGTTTCTAATAAAATTTAATTTTAATGTTTCCTATGTACTATTGCTCTATGCAAAGTTTGTTCAAATGACAGTGCCTATATAAGTACAATACAGTGTAGCTTTCAATTATACTAATTTCATTATTAGTCAAGGAATATAATGTTCTGACCCCAAATAGCTTAGCTAATACATGAAAGTTATACAATAGGTAAAACAACCTTTGCTCCTTTTTTCTGAGTATAATTAATGCCTCATACTATTCTCCTTCTACTTTGTAATAATAAATTGAGACCTGCAATAGGTAAAGTATGTTACTGCTTTAAAAATAATTGTATTGATTTTTGAAAAGAATAAAATGAGAAGTTCAGATGCAGCTTCATGAAAAGGTTTCATACTCATTCATCTTTGTTGGAAAAGAGTTGGAAAGAAAACTTCAATATGTGAAAAAAGACTAAATGGCATACCTCTCTAAACTACATAAAATATCTGTTAAAAAGCTGCTGCATATAGCAGTTACATAACAGTTATTTAAATGATCAGCTTACTATTGAATGGATAAGTAGGCTATGGAGACCAGAGCAGGACCAGCTCTTATAGACATGCTCTCTGTACTAGCTCAAAGAGGGGATATATAATGGGATAGAATTTTTTTTTTTAACATGCCCAGGGTTTATTTAAAGGCTCATGAGCTCTAATTCAAATATTCAGACTGCCCCCCCCCCCTATATTCACAACAAAACCAAAATATCCTTTATTGAAATTTTAATTCCACAAGAACAATATAAAAAAAATACAACTAGCACTTACAATGGTATTTACATCTCATAGAAATATATCATATTGCTAGGATTAGAGTTGAGCAAACATTTCATTTGCAGCGAACAGGCTTTTTGCAAATTGGAAATTAAATTAGACTTAAAGGGGTTATCCACCATAATGTAATTTTGTACGTACCTGGCAGACAGTAATGGACATGCTTAGGAAGGATCTGCGCTTGTCTTGGGGCTAAATAGCCATGTTGTAAGATTACCATAATACTGTGGCTACCTTTTTGCGAACTGGTATTTCCTGTTTGACTTTTCTTTTTTGCCTACAAATCCCATAATTCTATTTTCCTCCCTCCCACACATCAGCTACCCCACCCATTGAAACATAAATGAGCTGCATCCATTCAAAAGACCTGTGGTTTTCAATCAGGGTGCTTACAGCTGTTGCATTAGTTGCAGATTGATCTCTCTCCCACCAAGCGATTGCTCCACCCATTGAAGCAGACAGGCTCCCTTTCATCAGCTGACTAGTGAGTCAGGTCTCGGCCGCATTGCAATCTGGGAAAAATCTGAGACAACAGTTGTTTTGTATGCTGTTAAAATACATATTGAGGTGAAAATCACAGAAGAATTGTAAGAAAACCATCACACACAGGTACAGACACTATATTATAAACTACACTAACTTTACAGCCCCTGTAGCATAGTCAGATAAAAAAAAAAATCCAGGAATACCCCTTTAACCCTTAACCCCTTAAGGACCGGGGTTTTTTCCGTTTTTGCATTTTCGTTTTTTGCTCCTTGCCTTTAAAAAATCATAACTCTTTCAATTTTGCACCTAAAAATCCATATGAAGGCTTATTTTTTGCACCACCAAGTCTACTTTGTAATGACATCAGTCATTGTGCCCAAAAATCTACGGTGAAACGGGAAAAAAAATCATTGTGAGACAAAATTGAAAAAAAAAACGCCATTTTGTAACTTTTGGGGGCTTCCGTTTCTACGTAGTACATTTTTCGGTAAAAATGACCCCTTATCTTTATTCTGTAGGTCCATACGATTAAAATGATACCCTACTTATACAGGTTTGAATTTGTCGCACTTCTGGAAAAAATCATAACTTCATGCAGAAAAATTTATACGTTTAAAATTGTCATCTTCTGACCCCTATAACTTTTTTATTTTTCCGTGTATGGGGCGGTATGAGGGCTCATTTTTTGCGCCGTGATCTGAAGTTTTTAACGGTACCATTTTTGCATTGATAGGACTTATTGATCGCTTTTTATTCATTTTTTCATGATATAAAAAGTGACCAAAAATGCACTATTTTGGACTTTGGAATTTTTTTGCGCGCACGCCATTGACCGTGCGGTTTAATTAACGATATATTTTTATAATTCGGACATTTCCGCACGCGGCGATACCATTTATGTTTATTTTTATTTTTATTTACACTGTGTTTTTTCTTTTATGGGAAAAGGGGGGTGATTCAAACTTTTAATAGGGAAGGGGTTAAATGATGTTTATTCACTTTTTTTTTGCACTTTTTTTTTGCAGTGTTATAGGTCCCATAGGGACCTATAACACTGCACACACTGATCTTTTACATTGATCACTGGTTTCTCATAAGAAACCAGTGATCGATGATTCTGCCGCATGACTGCTCATGCCTGGATCTCAGGCACTGAGCAGTCATTCGGCGATCGGACAGCGAGGAGGCAGGTAGGGGCCCTCCCGCTGTCCTGTCAGCTGTTCGGGATGCCGCGATTTCACCGCGGCTATCCCGAACAGCCCACTGAGCTAGCCGGCATGCTTTCGGTTTCACTTTAGACGCGGCGTTCAACTTTGAACGCCGCGTCTAAAGGGTTAATAGCGCGCGGCACAGCGATCAATGCCGCGCGCTATTAGCCACGGGTCCCGGCCGTTGTACCCTGGCGAAACATCAGCAGGAGGGGCTATAATGTTTTTACAAATCGGCATCCTAGTGACACTATAGCAAGATTCTAACAGGGTGGGGGTTTTCTCTAGTCAGCGGTGGCGACACCGTCTGGCTTAACTAGACCTTTCCATTGTGATACTGATCACAAGACATATGGGCAATTTTGACCTATGTTGTAGTCACACTGTGGATGACCGGACTTTTTAACATTTTTTCACTATGGTACCAAAAGCACAATTTATAATTTAGTGGTTGTAATAAAAGTTAAGTTTTATTAATTTAGTTAAGTAGTCTCTAGTTTAGGGCAGTCCTTGGGGACGTGTCCCTAAAATTGTAATTTTCATTGTTTTGCCCTGAGACACTTAGGAGTATTTGCTTGGTTTGAATGTACAGGACACAGCACTGATCAGGGTTATCGGTCATCTTCTGCTCTGGTCTTTAGGAAGGCAGATCAGAGCAGAAGACTCCCGGAAGACAGCAGAGCCAGGTGAGGGGACCTCCGTCTGCCGTGCAGGATGATCGGATCGCCGCGGTAGCCCTGTGGGCGATCCGATCATCCTGTTAAGTGATAGCGATGCTGCAGATGCCGTGATCTGTATTTATTACTGCATCTAAGGGGTTAATGGAGGACATCCGCGGGATTGCAGGTGTCTGCCATTACCGGCGGGTCCCTGGCTGAGATCCACAGCCGGGATCTGCTGCGCATGATGCCAGCATCGCTCCGATGCCCGCGGTTATGCTCAGGACATAAATGTATGTCCTGGTGCTTTAAGTATCACATCACCAGGACGTACATTTATGTCCTGCATTGTTAAGGGGTTAAAGACATGTATAACACTGCCAAGGAGCTGTAATATCCTGTATAATGTTTTTAGGGTCAGCTAGGAATGCATTCAAGTAGTTTTAATGTTGTTTTAAGGCTAAATTAACGTCAAAGTTATGTCGAAATACAGAAACACATGGTAAGCTTGTTTAACGTCCTGGTTTGGTGGGACTTCCCGCACCAGGACGTACATTTACGTCCTGTGTCTGACCGCGAGCATCGGAAGGGTGCTCGCGTCATACACGGCAGGTTCCGGCTGCCAGTAGCAGCCGGGGACCCGCCGGTAATGGCCGACATCTGCGCGGATGTCCGCCATTAACCCCTCAGATGCCGTGATCAATCCAGATCACGGCATCTGCGGCATAGCGGCACTTTGATTGGATGATCGGATCGCCCGCAGCGCTGGTGTGGGGATCCGATCATCCAGCATGACAGCCGGAGGTCCCCTTACCTAGCTCCGGCCGTCTCCCGGTGTCTTCTGCTCTGGTCTGCGATCGAGCAGACCAGAGCAGAAGATCACCGATAATACTGAGCAGTGCTGTGTCCTATGCATAGAACTGCACAGATTGCTATAGATAGTCCCCTATGGGGACATAATAAGTGTAAAAACAAGTTGAAAAATGTAAAAATGAAAAGTAAAAAAAGTGAAAAATCCCCTCCCCCAATAAAAATGAAAATTGTCCTTTTTTCCCATTTTACCCCCAAAAAGCGTAATTTTTTTATAAACATATTTGGTATCGACGCATGCATAAATGTCCAAACTATCAAAATATAATGTTAATGATCCCGTACGGTGAATGGCGTAAACGTAAAAAATGTAAAAAGTCCACAAATCCTGCTTTTTTGTCACATTTTATAAAAAAAAAAAAAAATGATCTAAAAGTTTTATATATGCAAATGTGGTATCTAAAAAAAGTACAGATGACGGCGCAAAAAATGAGCCCTCATACCGCCCTATATACGGAAAAATGAAAAAGTTATAGGTGGTCAAAATAGGGTGATTTTAGATTACTGATTTTGTACAAAAAGTTTCAGATTTTTTTAAAGCGGTACAAAAATATTAAAGTATCTAGCCATGGGTATCATTTTAATCATATTGACACACAGAATAAAGAACACCTATCATTTTTACCATAAAGTGTACAGAGTGAAAACCAAACCCTCCAAAATGTGCAAAATGTTGGTTTTCATTTAAATTTCCTCCCTAAAATTTTTTTTTGGGGGTTCGCCGTACATTTTATGGTAAAATTAGAGATTTCTTTACAAAGTCCAATTGGTCCCACAAAAAACAAGCCCTTATATGGGTCTGTACATGGAAATATAAAGGAGTTATAGATTTTAGAAGGCGAGGAGGAAAAAACGAAAACGCTAAAATAAAATTGGCCTGTTCCTTGAGGTGAAAATGGGCTTGTTCATTAAGGGGTTAAAGACATACTGCATTTGTGAATTTTATATACTTTTTAACACTAAAATAAAGGTGCATAAAGATGCCTTTCAGTCTTAAAATGCACACAGATGTATCAAAAGACACCATGGCTTTTTTCAAGCATTTAAACAATTCTCCCTTTTTGGGTAGTTGCAACCAGATTGGTGACTTTAAGCTATGTTTATAGATAATATTTTTTTCTTTCTGTGACTTCTAGATTGGTGACAGTGTCTCAAAATAGTGGAAAACTTGTAGATAGTAAAGCAGAAATAGCTTTTGTAAACATTAAAAAGTTGAAAATATTTTAAAATATTCTTCCTTTTTGGGACTCAAAATATTGGGACTCAAAATATTTAAGAAACATCAAACAGTAAAGAAATTGCGTTGAAAAAAAATCACAAATTCTGCCTTTTTGGAAAGTGCAACAGGTTGTGGCAAGTGAAGATGGATTTTTTTCAAGTGTTCCCAAAATTCTCCCTTTTGGGTGATGCAACAGGATTGGTGTCCCAAAATAGTGATGAAGAAATATACATAAAAATACAAAAAAAATTACACTTAATTCTTCCAATACTTATCAACTGCTGCATGCTCCAGACAAAGTTGTGTAGTTCTTTCCAGTCTGACCACAGTGCTCTCTGCTGCCATCCCTGTCTGTGTCAGAAACTGTCCAGAATAGGAGCAAATTCCCATAGCAAACCTCTCCTGCTCTGGACAGTTCCTGACATGGACAGAGGTATCAGCAGAGAGCACTGTGGTAAGACTGGAAAGAACTGCAACACTTTCTCTGCAGATTTTTAAATATAAGTAATATACAAATCTGTCTAATTTTCTAGCACCAGGTGAATTGAAGACATTTGTTTTCCACTGGAGTACCCCTTTAAAGCATTGTTCTGGAATTAAACTGCAGCAGTAAGAGTTTGGCCTTATACTACAGTGCAAAGGAACGCTAAAATGTTGTGCCTTAGCTATATAATTTGAAATCCATGCAGTTGGATATAAAACTTAACAGTAATAGCAGTTTGTACATAATCTGTGCAAATATAGTGTATGTTTAGCCTGTAATGGTCTGATCAATGTTAATTTGCATAGACTGTGCACATTGCTCAGGTAAATATAAGTCTAATTAATATATAATGAAGTCATTCTTAATGCCTATTAAACACATTTATGCTTAATTTATGTATTAATCTTCACTAAAACTCTTGGTGCTAAAACTTTGCCTGTCAATTAGTCTGTGGTCTTAATTTGGGACACTTATTACCATGGAATTGCTTTCAAATGATTTCTGGCTAAATTTAATTTTAATTTGCTAAAATTATGATGATTATTACTTCAAAGCAATGTTTCCCTGCCTCCCATTGCCTCACACAATGTACCTTATATTAAATAATGGGTATAAATTTTGAAAGCTAACTGATGACTATCAATTTGTCCAATATGGTTAAGAGAAAAAATGGAAAATTCAAGCAGATAGCAGCTCGAATTTGCTGAATTTCTTAAGTAGAAGTAAACAGGGCTTTATGTAACGCTTTATGAGACGCTGGATGATTGTGAACTGTCCGATTCAAATGAATGGGATCAGTTCTAGCATCAGTTTCCCTCCGTTGCAAGCCGGAGGGAAACTTTGCCGGACAACTGATATATGTGAACCCAGTCTAAGCAAAAAAAAAAAAAAGACTTACCTTTCTCGCTCCCGTGCCACTGGGGTAAAATAGAACTCTGGTTTGCACTGTCTGATGCTTTCAGGTTTGGGAATGTGATGTCACTCTGATTGGATGAGTGGATGTCTGACATTAACCAAACCTAGAAACACTGGAACAAAGGAAACAAAGCTCTGTTATACTGGAGGTGGCGCGTGAGCAAGGAAGGTTTAAGAGTGCTCTTTTTTTTTACCTATACCCTTTCTGACCAGTAAACTCTGTCTATGAAGTAGGCCTGATCTAAGAAAATAAAGTAGAACATTGCATTTCTCACAACATTAATCACCCCTCCAGCCTTTTCTTTGTCCATCCCAAAAAAAAAAAAAAGCAGCCAGGACCCACAGCTAATACCAGACATCGCTGATGTCTGGTATTATCCCCTTAATACGCCAAATTCAAAGTTGTTTGCGGCATCTAAAAAGGGATGAAACAGTTGTCGGTTGGCTCAGTGGGCTGTTCAGGACCGCAGCTGTGAAATTACGGCATCCCGGATAGCTGAGAGGACAGCGGGAGGCTTCTTACCTTGCTTTCCGCCGTCTGATTGTTGCTCTTCCGCTCCATGCCTGAGATCCAGGCTGAAGCAGCAGAGCAACGATAACACTGATCAATGCTATGCTATGGCATAGCATTGAACAGTTTATGCAATCCAAGGCTGGGGACTAAAAAAAAAGTAAAAACAAAAAAATTCATAAATGTGATTTAACCCCTTCAGTAATGAAAGTTTGAATCACACCCCTTTTCACATTTAAAAAAATATTTCACATCTAAAAAACATGTAAACAAAAATAAAAATAAACATATGTTGTATCGCCGCATTCGTAAATGTCAGAACTATAAAAATATAATGTTAATTAAACCGCATGGTCAAAAAACTCTAAAGTCCAAATTGCATATTTTTGGTCACTTTGTATACCCTAAAAAATATGTATAAAAAGTGATAAATAAGTCCCATCAAAGCAAAAATGGTACAGATATAAACTTCAGATCACGTTGCAAAAAATGAGCCCTCATACATCCCTGTATATGGAAAATGACAATTTTACACATACTCATTTTAGTGCATGTAGTTATATATATATATTTTTAAGTAGTAAAATAAAACGAAACCTATATGAATTGGGTATACTTGTAACCGTATGGACCTACAGAATAAAGGTATGTTGTCATTTTTACCGAAAAGTGCACTGCATAGAATCGGAAGCCCCCAGAAGTTACAAAATGAATTTTTTTTTCCAATGCAGCCCTACAAAAAATTTTTTATTTGGTTTTGCCATAAACTTTGTGGTGAAATGATTGATGTCATTACAAAGTACAAAAAATGATCACTGTTATGGGTCTGTAGGTGCAAAATTGAAATTGAAGATCAAATAATTAAAGAACACCTCAGTCGCGGAACTCTATTCATTATTACTGATTTGATATCAGGTGTATGTGTGCATTTTGTTTTTGCTATTGTTTAGTTTAAATAATATTGTCTTTGAATGTTTTGTACTGGAGAAATCACATTCCACATGAAACTAATGGAGGGTGCATACCCACATGTGATTATTATATTCCAATTACCATGTATGCCTTATGATGTCAGAAATGTGCTGGGATTAGCACTTGCTGACTGTTTCATTGTGATTTAGATGGATGCAATTAACAGCAACCTACTACACTATACAGCACCTCCGTCACACCTGAGCTCTAGAGACGTCAACACTAGAGGTGAGGCTACACCAGACCAGGAAGACAAGGCCTCTGGGCCTATTTTAACCCCTTAAGGACCCAGCCCATTTTCATCTTAAGTACCCCAGCATTTTTTGCACATCTGACCACTGTCACTTTAAAGGGGTTCTCCGGTGCTTACACATCTTTTCCCCTATCCAAAGGATAGGGGATAAGATGCCTGATTGCGGGAGTCCCGCCGCTGGGGACCCCCGGGATCTTGCACGCGGTACCCCTTTTGTAATCAGTCCCCAGAGCGTGTTCCCTCCGGGTCTGATTACAGGCGACCATCGGGCCGGCGGCGTGTGACATCACGCCTCCACCCCCGTGTGAAGTCACGCTCCGACCCTCAATGCAAGCCTACGGGAGGGGGCATGACAGCTATCACGCCCCCTCCCGTAGGCTTGGATTGAGGGGCGGAGGCGTGACATCACACAGGTGCAGAGGCGTGACGTCACACGCCCCCGCCCTGTGGTCGCCGGTAATCAGACCCGGTGTTCGTGTAGACCTAGCTTTTGAATTTTTCATTTTACAAGGGGTAAAAGGAGAGAAATCATCCTAAAATTTATAACCCAATTTCTCTCAAGTAAGGAAATACCAAACATTTGGATGGTAAGTGCTCTGAGGGTGCACTAGAGGGCTCAGAAGGGAAAGAGCGACAATGGGATTTTGAGGAGTGAGTTTTTCTGAAATGGTTTCTGGGGGGCATGTCACATTTAGGAAGCCCCCATGATGCCACAAAAACTCCACATTGCATACTATTTTGGAAACTACGCCCTTCAAGGAATGTAACAAGGGGTACAGTGAGCCTCAACACCCCACAGATGTTTAACGACTTTTCGTTAAAGTTGGATGTGTAAATAATTATTTTTTCCCTAAAATGCAGTTTTTCCCCCAAATTTTACATTTTTACAAGGGGTAATAGGAGAAAAGGCCTCCCAAAATGTGTAACTCCATTTCTACTGAGTATGGAAATACCCATTGTGTGGAAGTCAAGTGCGCTTCGGGCGCACTACAATGCTCAGAAGATAAGGAGCACCACTCAGCTTTTGGAGAATTTTGTCAGGGGCCTTGAGTGTTTACAGAGCTACCATTGAGCCTGAACAGGGGACCTCCCCTCAAATGCCATCATTTTGGAAACTACACACCTCAGGGAATGTAACAAGGGGTACAGTGTGTATTTACACCTCACCAATGTTTGGAACATTGGGCCATAAAATTACAAAATAGTGCTTTTTTTTCACAATTTTTTTTCACTACACTTCTACCTGTCCCTTTCCTGTAAACTCACTTTGACTACAGGTGGCTGGAGGCCACTTCTTCTTCACTCTTGGCAGAAGGGGGGTCCCTGGCTCCTTCTCTCAACTCTGAACCTCCCACAAGCATTGTCATAGGATGCCTGCTGAATGATTTCAGCAGGCATCCTGGTCCAGTCCCCGCTGCCCTGGGTCCTTAAGGGGTTAATGTAGAGGCCTGAAACTGCAGCTCCATCCACCCCTATGTTAATCCTGCCCTGAGTCTGCATAGCAGCACTTTTCTCTGATCCACCTGTAGCACAGGGCAACAATACTTATGAGTACATTTAGACTTGTCTAATAATAATGTATGTTGTGGGACAAATTTTTATCTTAAACCTTACCAGCAAGCATAATTCCAGACAAAAAAAATAATATTAGATTTTTCTTTGGGTTCACACTAGGGAATATTCTGCATATAAAAAAAAAAAAAAAAAAAAAAGGTTGCATCAGGACTCTTGGTCAAAAAATGGAGGCCCTTAGTGCATTTTTTTATCAATATGTGTCCCCCATCCACCACATGGAGATAGCCTCACTTTGTATGGGACCCTAACACACTCATTCTATTCACCTCTGCTTGGCATATAGCCTCTGAAAGGTGTCAACTTAAAAAAACCTCCTCTGTGTGCCATGAGTGGGAGGGGGACACGTTTTGATCAAGAAGTGCAATAAGAACCTAAATTTTTTGACCAAGAGTGCTGTTGCAACCTTCTTTTTGTATACTTTGTATTTGCTACAGCAGCGTGCACCTGTATATTAGGGAATATTCAGGATGGAGATCACTAGGATGCTAGGACCCCATAGAGAACTGGTCCCTATAGACAGCAATGTATTCCACCGAATGAACAAGTTAATTCTTTTGGTGGGTGAATTTCAAAGGCCATAAGCTTATAGCTCACATCAGTAAGGCTCTGCCGCTGAAATTCCATAGTGTGCACTGTGCAGTGGAATCCCATTGACAGCAATATTACTCTGCCACACCGGAATCTACAATCATAATTTCAATGTAAAATTCCAGAGTGTGAACCCAGTACACTAGTATAGTGTGACAATCTTTGTGAATTCAAAAATGGCAAATTTTTTGCCAGAACATTTCTGCAATTATCCCATTAATCTGATCTCTACTTCAGTGTCTGCTACCCTAACCCTGTCATCACATTATTAGAGCTGCATCACAATTCAACCTTTCTTCTACACTTCTACAGAATTGCATTATTCAAGTGTATTGCTGGTCAGGAAACTGGTTTTGTGATTATTGGGGGATTGAAATTTAATCTTGTATAAATCCATTAGGGCTCTGTTCATAGAAGCATTAGGGCTACTATTTGTAATACACCATAATAGTTATGCTGTTCACAATTAATCTAAATCAATACTAAATAATCCCATTGGTTTATGTATGCTTGACATCAAGAAAAGGTACCAAATTAATTATTTTTGTCAGGGAAAATACCTAAACCTGTGAAGAAATCTGATAGATCCAATTATAAATCAATTGAATCTGTGAACTGTCTAAAAATAAATATATATATATATATATATATATATATATATATATATATATATATCATTTTTAGCCACCACATCTTGTTTCGTTGTCCATCAGAAGAAAATTGGAAAAAAAATTGGTTGTCGTCTCCCAGATATGTTGCTGTGTTGTAATAGCTGGTGAAAAAATGCAGTTTCCTTTGTTTCCTAACATAGGTTCTGCATTATGCTGTAACCTTTTCTGCTCAACGGTTTCCTTTAAAGCAGCATATGACCATAATTACTCAACTATTTCAAGAACGATAACAACCTCTACCTATTTTCCACACCTGCTCCCATGTTATGATAAATTATAGCTGTAGGAAATAGTATGTGTAAAAATGTGTATTTTTTCTTGTACACTCTTTTATAAGATTCCATGTTTCTATCTTCCTTTAAAAGGATGTTTGCCTGTTGTCAGGTAAAAATAGATAAAGTAAGGTAATTCGTCTCAGAAAATAGCGATATGAAGTTATACCTGCCAGAAAGTAATATCAGAGCAGACAGTAAAGATTAGCTTGTTCACCTCTTCCAGGCATTAAAGATAACCCTATAAATGTATCCAGCTGTCATCCAGTTTACATATTGCTTTTCTACAGTTTTGCTAATATATGTGTAGTATATATCAAAGAGACATAGTTTGGAAAAATAATTACAGTATGATAATGACCTTTCACTCCAGATATCAAGGTAATGAATGTACCAACCACTCGCAGTACTAATACAATGTAATGAATTCCAGCCAGGCAACATTGCTGCTTGTTAACAGAAAAAAATGGTAATGGTGTGATATCTGAGAGTACTATGTAAAATGGCTAGAAACAGCAAAACATTTTAACATTTTTTACCTAAACAGTTCTGGTCAAACCCAGTATACCCACTCTTATTTTACAAGGGGAGTAGACATATACACCAAATGTATAAGTGAAAATATGCCTTATTTTGTCCCTCCCACTACCCTGTGTGTATGAGTGACAGTTTTTCCTCTGTTAGCGCTGAACTATAAAACTTAGGGCTTTCAATTGATTAAAATATTTAATCACAATGTCAATGAAATCGTTCATTTTTTAAAATCGGGTATAAATGTACCTTTACAAATTTAACCTGTTTGGGGGTGAAGGGCATACAGGTACGCCCTTACTCCCTGGTACTTAATGACCAAGGGCATACCTGTACACCCATGGGAATTCCGGTCACTGCCGCACAAGGGGCAGTGATCAGAATTGGATGACTGCTGATATCTATCATCAGCCATCCCGGAAAATTGCCTAGGGGGGTCCTGAGACCCTCACAATGTTGGCGATTGCTGTGATTCGTCAGTCAATTCTGACCGGCGAATCACAGCTTTTCCGGGCTGATCGGATCTCTGGTGAAAATAAAGGTCATGGGGGCTGTCAGAGACAGCCCGATCACCATGAAGGATAGGAGCAAGGTGTCAGGGGTGCCGCCTCCTCCTATCCCCTGCCATAGGTCGATCAGGACTGACCGACCAATGGCGGGAGGGGGCAGGGGTTGAAGTTGAGGAAGTCCAGTCGGGGGGCAGGGGGCTGCTGGGCTGCTGAGCTGCTTACCGGTGATCAGGGGCTACCACTGGGCTGCTGTGATCAAGGGCTGTGTGGCGACCAGGAGCTGCGGCTGTGATCGGTGGTTGCGGCACGGAGACGGCAGGCAGCAGTGAAGATAGTTGGTGAGTGATCTTCACTGCGGCCATGTAAAAGATGTCAAAACTACAACTCCCAGCATGTCCAGAAAGCCTTTGGCTGTCTAGGCATGCTAGGAGTTGAAGTTTTGCTACATTTGGAGGTCCACACTGTGGTACTCCAGATGTTGCAAAACTACTACTCTCAGCATGTCCAGGCAGCCAAAGGCATGCTGGGAGTTGTAGTTCTCTAACATCTGGCCCTTCAGATGTTACAGAACTACAACTCCAAGCATGCCTGGACAGTCTGGGCATGCTGGTATTTGTAGTTTTGCAACACCTGGAGGTGCAGTGGTTTCCAAACTGTGTCACTCCAGATGTTACAAAACTACAATTCCCAGCATGCCCAGACAGTCAGGCATGCTGGACATTGTAGTTCTGCAACATCTATGACTTCAGCTACATCTACGACTCTAGCAACCTGGCTCACGTCATCATCCACACAGGTCAGGAGGATCCACCACCTGCCGTGACCTGTTACAGTAAGATCCGGCCATGGATAATGGTAGGCGCAAAAACTGAATCAACGCTCAGCCATGGTGCAACAGCTTCTTGCCGCTCAGCAGCAACAACAGCAACAGCAGCAGCCACCTGTTCCTGAGCCTCCTCCTGTGTCTGCAGCTTCTCCTGGGACCAATCTTCATTTTGTCCTTGCCGTCTAAGTATGATGGAGATCCCAAGCTGTGTAGAGGTTTTGTGACACAGTGTTCTATCCATCTAGAACTCATGGTGGATCTGTTCCTGACGGAGCGTGGTATATTGGCGTTTGTGGTCAGCCTACTTTCTGGAAAAGCTTTAGCCTGGGCTACTCCTCTCTGGGATTGTAGAGATCCGGTCTCCTTGGACCTGTCAGCCTTCCTTGCAGAATACCGCAATTTGAAGAACTCACACGAGCCTCCTCTGCCGAGATGGCTCTTCTGAACCTCTGCCAAGGGAACTCCTCCGTTGGTGACTACGCGGTTCAGTTCCACACTCTTGCCTCTGAACTTGCTTAAAACAAGGAGGCCTTGTGTGCTACCTTTAAAAAAGGAGTTTTCTCTAGTATCAAGATGCTTTCGCTGCACCAGATTCTCTGACTAACCTGAGCAAACTTATCCATATAGCCACTCGAATTGATGTGCATTTTGCCGAGAGGCCGGAAGAACTTCCTTTGGAAAAATAACCTGCTTGAACACGGCGATTACCTCTGGCACCCAGTCTGGCACCCGTGTTCCAACATCCACCTCTACTATCTTCTTTGCCTCCTGCTGAAGAGGCTATGGAAGTGGACCGTTTTCGCTTAATGCAGCAGTAAAGATCCCCTCTACCCAATGAAAATTTGTGCCTATATTGTGCCTGTCCGGAGCACTTTCTCAAAGACTGTTCTGTACGCCCTCCGCGTCCGGGAGAACGCTCTCATCTTGGACAAGTATGAGTGGCGTCCCTTGATGTGAATGTTACCTCTTCTCGCTTGACCACCCCGGTTCAAGTGTTTACTCAAAACATTGAGTTTTATGTGCTTCCACATTGTATTTCAGAGCTCCTTTTTGGTCTTCCTTGGCTTCAATGTGGAAATCTGGTGAAATCACTTGTTGGGGACAATTTTGCCAAGATCACTATCTCATGCCTCCTCTTAGGCCTGCTAATAAAAGCTTCAGAGCCAACGCTCTTTCCAGATCCTCCGATGTCGCAGGATTCGACTCCACGCCAAGGCATAATGTTCCTCATGTGATATCTTCTGTGCCTGTTAAACTCAGACATAAAGTCTTGAATTGGGGACATTCTTCTTTGCCAGTTGGTCACCTTAGAAGATGGAAGACTCCAAGACAGAAACCTGCATGTCCTTTTCAGCCTTTGCCCATTCCAGAAACCTCTTGGTCTCATGTAGTGGGGAACTTTCCAAAGAAGTCTCATGTAATGGGGAGTTTCAAAGAAGAAGGGGAATCCAAAGGGGGGGGGGGTACACTAACATCTGCGCTCCGGCCAGACAAGCTGGCCGTGTGCGCTCTGTTGTCATGTACCCGCTGCCAGCGGGGCTGGGATACGCATTGTGGGACGCGCCCGCATGCAAATCCCAGCCAGTCACTCACCTCCCTGGTATTTCTGTTCCCGCAGCCCTGACATGTGTGCCCCTGCCTCCTAGAGCACACGAGCCTGAGCTCTTACATTTAAAGGGCCAGTACTCATTTAAGTGTATTCATCTGTGTTCTTGTTACTTGCTCTTCCCTTGTATCCCTTCCGGATCTTTGTTGCCTTTGTGCCCTAGAGAAAGCTACTGTGTTTCTGTGTCCTTGATTTTTGTGTACCAGATCCTTGTTCCGTTATGTGACCCTGCACCTGTGCCGCCTGCCCTGAGCTACTGCTACCTTGACCCCGTTTTACCAGTTTCCCTCTGTGCCAAGCCACATCCCAGCAAACTGTGTGGATGAGTCGTGCCAGGGGTAGCCACCTGGTTGCCGCCTGCCACAGCAAGACCATCCCGCATTGCGGTGGGCTCTGATGAAAACCAGCAGCACCTTAGACTCCGCTCCCTGGCACAGCTCACGTCATTATCCACACAGGCCCGGAGGATGCACCACCTGCCGTGACCTGTTACATAGGCAACATATAACTGATCCCTCGGTTAGCGGATAGCCCCTTTCCTCTCTTGTGAAAGACTTCAGCTATTTTACCCAGTGAATGATGAGTTAAGGGGGGCAGAAGGGAGTAGGGAAGGTTTATAGATGTTTAACAAATGTCAAATTAGTTTGTTTACATTTTCAGTGCATTTTAATTAAAGGAAAACTGTCAGCTTGCTTCCCTCAGACTAACCGTAAAGTACTGGCGCGGCGGATCAGGGCACGTTAAGCATCAAACTGATCAGCTTCCCCCGCACTACCAGCCAGTAGCAAGCTGACAGTTGCAGATAATTTTAGTATTTTTATTTTGTGAGATATCAGATCAAAGGTCAATTTTTTCTCGAATCAATTGATATTTAACCTTTGCATGCCTATGACATATATCTATCTATCTATGTCTGAGGCATTTAAGGGTTAAATAATTTACAGACTCCTTCCCTGATCGAATCGCTCACAGCTGGTAACACTATTTGTCAAAACAAAAAGGATATAGAAGAGAAAAACAGCAGATTTCTAAAATAAAAAACAAAGAAATTTTTTTCTGTATTATAACATTAAATATGCAAAACATTGCCTTAACTTAGCATTCAGTCAACAGCTACATGTGCTACTTATATGTATAAAATAACAATGCAGCCAGAAAGAGGGTGTGTTCACACTGTGAGGTATTTATTTGCAATTATTAAATACAAAGGCAGGAAAATATAAGGAAATGAAGAACTACAACTTCTCAGCCTTGCTTTAGATTAAATAAATATAACCTGAACATGTGAACACACCCTGAAAAAAAACATTATTCTGTTCTACATGAATATGTTTAACTGCATGGATCAAAATTTTACCTCAAAGGTTTTTTAAAGTCAGAATTCTTGATGTGTGTTTATTCTATTTCCTTTCTGTAAAATATGACTGCATTATCATCTGCCAAACTATTAAATATACATTTTTCAATAGATTATGAAATTCTAGGAGCACAAATATAAGGTCATTAAATACCTTAATTAAATTCTGGTTTAAAGCTGGTTACGGGATTGAATATAGGTAACTTCTTGTGACTCCGGAGGATTTTAATTCAGGATGATTTCACCAGCGAAATGCTGTAACAAAGATAGAATATATTAAAACGTGCGTTGGGGATTTTAGTTATTATAAATTACATTCTTTGAAATCTCATTTAGAACCATGAACAAAAATGCTGTGGAAAGCTCCCAGGATTAATTCTTCCTGAACAATGCACTGTCACTGATCACTCTGTAAATTATGCTAAATTTAATTATAACACATTTTCAGTACATAATAGTGACTGTGCCCAAAAGAGATTTTATTAGACTTATGGAGAATGTTTAAAACAGCATTGATACTATTGTGACTTAAGACGTAACCTTGTGATGAAATTCTGTAAATACTGTATTGAAGTCTTAATATGAAAATGCAGAGATAAAGGATTAATGTTTCCTTTTAACAAATTACAGTATTGCCCTTTTCTGTTATATGGCCCTGTTCCAAATAATATATGCCAATAATACTTATATGCAGGGGTCAGATCCTGGGAAAAAAAAGTGTGGGAACTCACTCAAGATTTCTATTTAAAGGGGTACTCGGCCCCTAGACATCTTATGCCTGGTCGTGGGGTCCCCAGCAGTGATCTTTCCTGCAGCACCCCCGCTTTTCAGCTGCACAGAGCGAGGATCACTCTGTGACTGATGATGGGCGATGCAGGGGACAGAGTATTGTGGTGTCACGGCTCCGCAACCGTCATGTCACGCCCCACCCCCTCAATGCAAGACTATGGGAGGGGGCGTGATGGTCCCTTTAAGGGCTGCTCCTACTTAGGGGATTGGTGTTCCTGCTGTGGAAAAAGTGTAGAAACTCAGTTCCCATGCATTCCTGCAGGATTTGAGTCATGCTTACATGCAATGCATGGGTAAAAATGCTAATAGATTTATAACATAGTGTGATAAAGTGGCAAGGAAAGGGTGCATTTCCTTAGCTCACTCTGGAGAATCCTTCACCTTGGGCCTAAGTAATGAGTCAGCAGAGAGGGGAGTTCTTCATAAGGGAGAGACTCAGTGTGAGCTAGGCTCTCCCTAGGAAACAGTAAGCTGGATGTAAAGGGAAGACACGGGCCCTGTTGAGGAAACACACCCGGAGCTGTGAGTGGTCCAAGTATTGGTGTGAACTGTGAGTAACAGGTCGCAGGAGGCACACATTTTACTGGCTGAGGGTAGCTCACCAGTTAGTAGTCAGGGCATGCTGATACGTGTAGTCAGTGACCAGACGGTCTAGGATTTTATTTTGTTCCTGTGTTGTGTTTGTTTTTGCCTGCAACCTGTATAAATAAAGCTGGCGAGGTGCCAGACTTGCGTTATGAACTGTTTTCTGCCGAGTTATTGAGAGGAAACGTGTCCCGTGGCAGTGACCAAGAGCTATCCCCGAGGTGGAAACCTCATAATAGTTACATATGGTTGCCTAAAGACACATGTCCATCAAGTTCAACTAAAGAGAGGAGGAGAGGAAGGGATGAAATTTGGGTGGATATAGTCAGTTTTTTCTTCTCTAGAAAAATATTTTTTTTTAAAAGCTATAATATGTTCTAACTCTAAAAAGAGGAGCACTCCTGTAGTAGGTGCACGGGTACCCACTGCAACAAGGTCCTGGCTTCGGACTTTCCAAGTACACAGCAAACAAATGAACAGCGGCAGCTCCAATAAAGTGAAAAAAATAAAGACACCCGCTTTTTTCACTTTCTTGGAGCTGCTGCTGTTCATTTGCTTGCTGTGTATCATGTTCTATATACAGAAACAAACCAATAGTGCTCAACTCCAGCTTTTGGGCTGTGCATTACTGAGTCACTGTCTGTTTTTATTCTATAGGCCTTCTACATAGAGATGAGTAAACTTTTCAAAAGTTTGGTTCCGCTGACTCGGCAAAAAAGTTCTGGTTCTGAATGAACTAGCTCTTTCAGATAAAGCACTTGACCAATTGCCCATGAGTTTGTATAACACTGTTAGGTCACCTAGGAGTATATCTATGTTCTCTAATTTCAAAGTTATAGCAACATGTATGACTATGGGTTAAAGGATGGTATCAGGTGGTAACTAGCAGGTTGAATAAAAACCAGCACTAGCAGATTTTTTTATTCTTTTTAACCATAATAACCAAATATTATACAACTGTCACTCTTAACTTCTGTGCAGATACAGAACACTCTCTGGAGTGCTTCCTGGCTGCAATTATTATATGTGTGCTCCTAGTACTATCTGTGTTGTTCACTGCTCAATGCCCCTCACAGAGATCTTCACCTAAAACCTGTTATCTCTAAAGTGGATGCTGAAGCTATGTGTATAGGTTTTTATAGTGGTTTTGACACCCTCCCCCATACTGCCTCCTGATTGACTGGGAGAGCTGTTTGAAAGGCATTATGGTATTCCCTGAGGTCATGTGATCCTTCCTGCTGCAGACTCATGCAATTAATGGACCTGATGATCCAGGTCACCATATTGATCACAATGCTTGTACTGCCTGACATCTAACCTGGCACACAATCCTTCCCTTCCTGAATAGGAGCACTGCAGAGTCCCACAGTTTCTTCCTGACAGCACTAGCACCACACATGATGCAATCTGGCACAGGCTGTACCCCCTTCTTTCTCCCCTTGACAGTGAACACTGTGGGTTCCCCCAGTTCCTGGCTCCCCCAGTGCAGTGGTCTCCAAACTATGGACCTTCAGCTGTTGCAAAATTACAAATCCTAGCAACCAACAGATGTTGGCTGTTTGAAAATACTAAGAGTTGTAGTTTTTCTACAGCTGGACATCAACAGTTTGGAGACCACTGCTATAGTGTCTAGTTATCATTCAGACACTTACAGCCTCTTGACCAGAAGCTTCTATGTCTGTTTTTCCTTTTGCATGCTATTGGCAAACATTTGCATCCAGAATGTTTCCATGCACTATAAGTGTGATTCACAATTCACAAGGCATACAGATCAGTGCCAGTGCATATTTAGGGAGCTGGATGATAATAACCCAGGGAAGGAGTTTTACAAATTTATGACTGTCCAACGGAGCTCTGCAGACCTGTATTGCTGATGTTGGAACTTCTTCTACCTGTGCTCCCTACTTTCTTATTACAGCCCCAGCTGACAGAAGTCCCAGCAGTGGGCAGCTGTCCTTCTGGAGATATGGTCCCCAGTATTGCACACAATACTCTAAGTGAGGTCTCACCAGTGTTGTGCACAGCGGCAGGAGCACTTCCCTCTCTCCACTGCTAATACCTCTCCCTATACACCCAAGCATTCTGCTAGCATTTTCTGCTGCTCTATGACATTGTCTGCCTACCTTGAAGTCTTCTGCAATAATTAACCCTTAATCCCTTTCCTCAGATACAGAAATTGGACCAATATCAAATATTTATTCTACAAATAGATTTTTACATCCTAGGCACTTTATCTTGCACTTATCCACATGAAATGTCAATTGTCACAGTTCTGATCCTCTTACTTGTTTACCTAAATCATTTGTGGCCATAATATGGATACAAACAAGGATCTAGATCATGCTGTGTAAACCCAGCCAAACTGCAAGCATTTCTTCTACTGTCTGTACATCACATGATCAGGACATATTGGCTTCCACCTCTTGTAGAAAATAATATTTCTTATGAAGTTACTGTATTGATACAGAACATATAGTGAAAAATGTTATATCTTTTTATCATGCTCTTCATTTTGTTGGATTCCATATTAATTGAGCAGAAAAAATATGGCACATTTTATGGTAGTATACTGTATATTATTCAGGTGGGCACTGCAAGTGCTGTAAAGGAGTACAAGAAGGGCTGTATTTGTCGCAAAACATCTGTAGGTCTGTGCTGAGGGCAGCAGTGTTTTTTAATAAATAAATAAATAAAAGATACATACTTATGATGAAGCTGTTGCAACATTGCTGTTGCCTGGAGAAAAAAAGGGTAGATGAACCATAAATCAGTGTTATAGCTGACATACTCAATGGGCAATTTTGAACAAATTTAAGGATGGGTTCACATCGGCATCAAGGTCCATTCAGAGGAACTCCATATACTGTGTCCATTCAAATATACAGAGCATCATGCGGCAGCACAGGACTTTCTAATACTGGACCACAGGATTCCATATAACTCTGTTTGAGCTCTTGCAGATAGTCTGCCATGTACATTTTTTCTCAAATTTCAAACAATATGTTACTTAAGACTTTTTGTTATCTATTATATGCCTGGTCCTAACTTTTTTTTGTTTCTGTACTCTTTGAAAAAGTACCAAAAAGTCCAACACTTAAGTGTACTGAGTTTTCTCCTTATGACTAAGCTCAATAAGTCATCATATAAACACATGCCATCCATTATTCTGTCCAGCTAGACTTTCAGTTTTTTCCTAGTCCATGGCTCTGGACTCCAGCCTCATTATCTTGCTTCAATCCATCAATGTTGTCCACGATGTGATCCTCATAGTGAACTCAGTCTGGCAGAGGATTCTTTTAAAAGGGCACATTTTTTTTCTAGCTTAAAAATAAAGGAAACTAACTTTCTTGTACCCAATTGACATTACACCTACACCATGATTCTTTTTTTCACTTAATTGCTTTGATTCACATTTTAAATACAATAGGAGAATTTAAATAAAACAATGTTCTGATTGATAAAAATATAAAAATAATTTCACTGAAAGCGTTAACTTTAAGTAAATTACAGTTTTTTCCAACAGATACATTTCACTATAAAATTAACATATATATATATATATATATATATATATATATATATATATATATATATATATATATATTTATATATATATATATATATATATATATATATATATATATATATATATATAAATATATGTAGCAAAATTGTTTTGGTGTTATATTGAAGATTTATATTTACCAATTATTTACCAAATAATCTATATAGTCCATTAGGATATATTTATTTACTAAATATATCCATATAGAAAGAGAAAATATGCCCAATGACCTACTCATTGTTAATTTTAATGTATTTTTAAAGGGAACCTGCCATGACTTTAATACTGTCTGCTCTGATGTCTGCTCTGACGTCAAACATCTGACACTGAAATTTAACCTTGAGCACAGTGCAGCAAAGTTCCATTGAAATGTCAGTGTGGAATCGCATTGGAATGTCCATGTGCAATAGTCCGGTGGCATTCACCATGGACCTTCTGCCGAATGAACATACCCTAAGGGTACACTCACAAGAGTAGGTTACCTGCATGTTTCCAACTGCAGGTGTGAGCCTAAGTGGAACTCCGAAAGCAGACCCCATTGAGGTGAATGTGATCTGCTGCAGGTATTCCAGCCACTGTTTAAACCTTCAGCAGGAAACTTGTAACCAGCTTGTGTGAATGTACACTAAGGCTACATTTCCAATATGTGAAGGCCCCTAGGCTTGCCATTTGTGTCTGTGTGTTTGGCCATGTGCAGCATGGCTGAGTACATTGCCTGTTATGCTGACAAGCAGAATACACTGCACTAGTATATAGTGCAGTTGTTATATACTGCGCTCTGGTGGTTAGCACCGACCATGAGCACAGTAGCCCCATGTCTCCGCTCACCGGCTGTGAGCGCAGTAGCCCCGTGTCCCCGCTCACCGGCGGGGTCGGGATTCGCATTGCAGGACGCACTCGCATGCGAATCCCGGCCCGTCACTTACCCACTTCCACTCCTGCTGCTGCTGCTCAGCCTCGGTGTGCGCGTCCCCGTCCCCTAGGGTGTTCGCATGCCAGTGCTTTGAAATTTAAAGGGTCAGTGTGCCTATAATTAGTAAGTGCACCTGAACTCTATATTATAAATCCCTGCACCTCCCACACATCCCTGCCAGATCTTCAGCCTATCCGTGTTACCAGACTTCCTCGCTACGTTTTTGACTACGAACCTCTGCCGCCTACCTTGACCTTCTGCTACATTGACCACGCCTCTGTCTCATCCTCCTGACCTCGACTTGCCCAGTACCTGTGTGGTCGAGCCATGTCGGGGGTAGCGACCTGGGTGCTGCCTGCCGCAGCAAATCCATCCTGCCTTGTGGCGGGCTCTGGTGAAGACCAGCGGCTCCTTAGACTCCGCTCCTCGATACGGTCCGAGTCATCTGCCACACAGGTAGAGGATCCACTACCTGCTCCGTGACTTCCGCATCCAGGGACGTGACAGCAAGATCCGGCAATGGATCCAACTGGGGTTCCACTGCCTGACAACTCGGATCTTACATCTATCGTGGCGCTCCAGTCCCAGCAGTTGGCCCAGCAGGCACAGCAGCTGAACCAGCTATCCGCCATGATGCAGCAGTTGTTAACCGCTCAGCAGCAACCGCCACTGCCACAGCCTCCTCCTTCTGCTCCAGTACAACCTCCCGCTGCTGCAGTCTCATCCAGAACCAGACTCTGCTTGTCTCTTCCTGATAAATATGAGGGGGATCCCAAGTCCTGTCGAAGCTTCGTGACACAGTGCTCCTTGCACCTTGAGCTCATGGCGAACCTGTTCTCCACAGAACATGCAAAGGCAGCCTTCGTCATCAGTCTCCTGTCTGGAAAGGCCTTGGCAACTCCGCTATGGAATCGCAGTGATTTCATCACTTCAAATCTCCAGGCATTCCTGATGGGATTTTGTACAGTCTTCGAGGAACCTGCCTGTGCTTCCTCTGCCAAGACGGCTCTGCTAAGTCTCTCCCAGGGCAACTCCACTGTTGGCTAGTATGCCATCCAGTTCCGAACCTTGGCGTCGGAGTTGTCCTGGAATAACGAAGCCCTCTGCGCCACTTTTAAGAGAAGTTTATCGAGTCAAATTAAAAATGTCCTCGCTGCCCGGGAATTGCCAGCCTCCCTGAATGAACTCATACAATTGGCATCCCGGATCGATATCCTCTTCTTCGAGTGACATGAGGAACTGAGACAAGAAAGGAAATTTGCACGTCCTCGGCGCTTCCCTCGTCAGGCGCCTGTCTTCCACCAACCTCCACAACCTGCTTTGTTGCCTCCCGTTGTGGAGGCTATGCAAGTGGATCGGACTTGCCTGACCCTCCAGGAAAGGACACGCAGACAAACCGAAAACCTTTGTCTATACTGCGCCAGTGCAGACGACTTCTTTAAAGATTGTCCTCTACACCCTCAGCTGCAAGGAAACGCTCACACCTAGGCTACGTAGGAGAGGCCTCCCTAGGTGTGAATCCTTCCTCTCCATGCTTAAATCTGACGGTCCAGATTATTCTTCCCTCCAAAGAGACCCTCTCTGTTCTGGCCTTCTTAGACTCTGGCTCTGCAGGAAACTTTATTGATGCTTCCTTAGAGCATAAGTATCGTCTGCCAGTCCTCCACCTCCAGAAGCCCCTGTACCTCTCTACAGTCAATGGATAAAAGCTGGACTGTACCATGCTTTATCGCACTGAACCCCTGTTGATGCAGGTCGGATACCTGCATAAAGAGAATTTGTCTTTCTACCCTTTGTCTCTTTCAGAAACCCAGGCCACGTCAACCTATATTCAGGAGAACCTACAGAAAGGGTTTATCAGGAAATCTTCTTCTACTGCCGGAGCTGGTTTCTTCTTCGTGGAGAAGAAAGATGGGTCCTTGCGTCGATTATCGGGGACTTAATAACATTACTTTTAAAAACCATTATCCCATTCCTTTAATCTCAGCGTTGTTTGATAGCCTGCGAGGTGCCAAGATCTTCTCTAAAGTGAATCTTAGAGGTGCCTACAACTTGATTCGTATTAGGGAAGGGGACGAGTGGAAGACTGCATTTAATACTCGAGACGGACATTTTGAGTATCTTGTTATGCCTTTCAGACTATGCAATGCTCCTGCAGTCTTCCAGGACTTTGTCAATAACATATTTCAGGATCTGCTCTGCTCCTGTGTCGTTGTCTATTTAGATTACATCCTCATCTATTCTCCAAATCTCCATACTCATCGTCTCCACCTCCGTCAAGTATTACAGCGTCTTCGTGACAACCAACTCTACGCAAAACTTGAAAAGTGTTCTTTTGTCAAGACCAGCCTTCCATTTCTGGGATATATTGTTACTAGTCAAGGGCTTCAAATGGATCCTAACAAGTTATCCGCAGTATTAGAGTGGCCCCAGCCTACAGGACTGAAAGCAATACAACGCTTCCTTGGCTTTGCCAATTATTATGGCCAGTTTATTCCCCACTATTCCACCTTGGTCGCTCCCATCGTATCCCTAACATAGAAAACTGCCAATCCTAAGATCTGGACTCTGGAGGCTGAAGAGGCCTTCAAAGAGTTAAAGTTTGCCTTCGCTTCCGCTCCGGTCAAGACCAGATCCGGACAAACCATTCTTTTTGGATGTGGATGCGTCTTCGGTGCAGGAGCAATACTGACACAAAGATCTTACAAAGGTAAGATTGTGACCTGCGGATTCATCACGAAGACCTTTTCTCAAGCAGAAAAGAATTATACTATAGGAGACCGTGAGCTCCTGGCTATTAACCCCTTAACAACAATGGACGTAAATGTACGTCATGGTGACGTGGTACTTAACGCACCATGACATACATTTACGCGCCGACATGATCGCTGCTATCAGCAGCCAGGGACCCGCCGTTAATGGCAGACATCCGCGATCGCGCGGATGTCCGCCATTAACCCCTCCGATGTCGTGATCAATACAGATCACGGCATCTGCGGCATTGCGGTACTTTGAACGGATGATTAGATCGCCTGCGGCTCTGCCGCGGGGATCCGATCATCCAGCATGGCGGCCGGAGGTCCCCTCACCTTGCTCCGGCCGTCTCCCAGGGTCTTCTGCTCTGGTCTGAGATCGAGCAGACCAGAGCAGAAGATCACCGATAATACTGAGCAGTGCTGTGTCCTATGCATAGCACTGCACAGTATTAGCAATCAACTGATTGCAATGAATAGTCTCCTATGGGGACATAAAAAGTGTAAAAAATAAAAAAGTAAAAGAATTTGAAAAATCCCCTCCCCCAATAAAAAAGTAAAATGCCCGTTTTTCCCATTTTACCTCCAAAAAAGCGTAAAAAAAATAATTAATACACATATTTGGTATCGCCGCATGCGTAAACTTCTGAAATATTAAATTATATTGTTAATAATCCCATACGGTGAACGGCGTAAACGTAAAAAAATAAAAAAAAAGTCCAAAATTGCTGCTTTTTTGTCACATTTTATTCCAAAAAAAATTAATAAAAAATGTATAAAAAGTAAAACCTGAGCAACAATTATACTGATAAAAACTACAGATCATGGCGCAAAAAATGAGCCCTCATATCGCCCCATACACGGAAAAATTTGAAAGGTAGTCAAAATAGGGCATTATAGGTAGTCAAAATAAGGCAATTTCAAACATACTAATTTTGTTAAAATGGTTTGAGATTTTTTTTAAGCGGTACAATTATAGAAAAGAATATAATCATGGGTATCATTTTAATTGTATTGACCCACAGAATAAAGAAAACATGTAATTTTTACCGGAAAGTGTACAGCGTGAAATAAAATTGATCCGGTCCCTAAGGCCAAAATGGGCCTGGTCCTTAAGGGGTTAAGTTGGCCTTGGAGGAATGGCGTCATCTCTTAGAGGATCACAAGAACTTGCTTTATCTCCAGTCCGCCCATCGCCTCAACCCACGTCAGGCTCGCTGGTCCTTGTTTTTCTCCAGGTTTAATTTCTTCATTCATTTTCGTCCTGCAGAAAAGAATCTTTGGGCTGATGCTTTATCTAGATCTACTGAGATACAAGATTAGGGACCTCATCTGCAACACATTGTCTCTTCAGATCGTCTTATTTTACATAGCACCAGCAGGTCTTCAGAATTTGCCCCCAGGGAAGACTTTTGTTTCACCTCGTTTGAGACGAATCCTGAAGTGGGGTTATTGATCTCTGTTGGCAGGTCATGCCGAAATCCGAAAATCCATGCAATTAATTTCCTGACATTATTGGTGGCCCACTCTGAAACGGTATGTCATAGACTTTGTTCGCTCCTGCTCTTTGTGCCCAGGACAAAACTCCTTGCACCAAGCCTGCCGGTCTACTACATCCATTGCTTATTCATGAACAGCCCTGGTCCAACATTGTAATGGACTTTATTATGTATCTCCCTACTTCCTGCGGCAATAAGGTCATCTGGGTCGTGGTGGACCGATTTTCTTTTTTTTTTTTACTTTTAATGTTTTTTTTTTCCAACAATCAATAGCATACAATAACTTTAAATATAATGCCACAAATCTATAATACTTAGTCCTTACCACTAATACAATATAAAACCTCGAACACTCCCAACCGCCATCCCCTTCCCCCACCTGCCAATGCGAAAAAAATATATATTTTCCTTTTCCTTTTCCTTGCTCTTTGTCTTTTCCTCCCTTTTACCACTTCTCCCATATTTTTTTTATATATCTACATTTGTTTAGGTTAAGATTGAGCCTTCAAATGCTCATATTTTTAAATTTTATCCACCAGATTCAGCCATTCCAGTACACTTGGTACCCTGACAGAGAGCCATACCCTCAGAATCAATAATTTCGCACAAAACAGAACCTTGTTGACAAGTAACATATGCAAACCCCCTTGTTCTGCCTCTCCCAGAATTACTAATCTGCCCGTAAGGGCAATCTGAGTTCTCAATCTATTATTAATTTGATGCCCTACCTCTTCCCAATAAGTAGTTATTTTCCAACAATTCCATATAATATGTATAAAGTCCGCTTCACTCATCGCACATCTAGGACATGATGAACCTACATTGGTTCCCATCTTGGCCAATGATTTTGGGGATAAATATGTATTGTACAGCATCCTTAATTGCGTAAAGCAAAAATTATTATTAATTGAAATATTGGGGATATTCCTCAAAATATTATCCCACTGGGACTCTGAAAATTCTCCCAGCCATTTTGCCCAAGTTGCGCTATACTTCAAATAAATGTTCTTCTTATTTTCTTTCAATAATAAACCATATATTATAACCATTATTTTCTTACCGTAAGTGTTCGTTTTTATCAACTCTAACAGACCGTGTTTCTGAATTAGCAAATCATTCTTAGACTCTGTGCTCCGAAAAGCGTGACTCAATGAGAGAAACCTAAAATATTGATTCGTATTTAGTGCTTATCTATCAACTAAATTATCAAACGTGACCATCCTATCACCCTCCATTATATGTGAGACATATTCAAGTCCATGGTTAATCCAAAATCTGGCATATTCCATCTTCTCAAATTCAGCCAAATTGTAATTATATCATAGAGGTGTAAACTCTGTGCCCCCCTTAATACCTATTTTTTTTTTTTTTTAAATAAACCCCAACCCTTCAAAATCATCATTCCATATGAGAAGGAGGAATCTATTTGTTTTGCCTATAAACTCTCCAATATTCCATAACCACCCCAAGGACTAATCAACCTACAATGTTGTAAACACTGGGCCAGGTAATACAATTTGAAGTTCGGGGCCACACAGCCCCCCTCCCCGGATTTTGCACACAACACCTCTTATTTTAATTTCAGCCTTTTCCTCCCCCAAATGAAGCGATTTAGCTTCCTATGGAATTGATCAAACCAAAATTCTGGAATCCATATTGGGGCCGCATTTAACAAAAAAAGAAGCTGAGGTAAAATTATCATTTTTATCAGCGCTACCCTATCGGCCATAGAGAGAGGGAGTTTCCCCCAGACCTGCATCTTATTCTTCATTCTCTTTACTAGATTGACTTCCATAAATCTTTGCGGGTTGACTGTAATCTTGACTCCAAGATAATCCAAGCTCTGTTTCTCATTCACTATACAAAGTGGAACCTCCCCTGCCTTCAAGCTGAACCCGATAGGCATGATATAGGATTTTAGCCAATGAATCTCCAGCCCTGCATATTTCCCAAAGTTTTCAAATAATTCTATAATTTCTGGAAGAGCCACTCTCGGTTTCCTGTACAAAAAGAAGGAGGTCATCCGCATATAACGAAAGTCTATGTTCCTCACCATATAATCTAAATCCCTCTACAGTGGATAAAGCACAAATCAGGTTAGCCAAGGGCTCAATGTACAATGCGAAAAGTAGGGGTGACAGAGGGCAGCCCTGACGAGTTCCTCTACTTAGTACAAGTCCTCTAGATAGGTATTGACCCCATCTAATTCTAGCCAACGGGGATAGGTATAGTAATTTAATCTGAGTTATAAATCTCTCCCCAACCCCGACTGCTCTCAGTATTTCTTACAGGAAGCTCTACTCCACCCTGTCAAATGCCTTAGTGGCATCCAAAGACATGATGGAGCGGAGCCTACCCTCACCCCTTTGAATGTTCTCATATGTCCTTTGGATATTAGTAAATAGGCTTCTCTGCTGTATAAATCCAGAATGATCCTTATTAACTAACTTACCAATAACTCGGCTGAATCTCCTCGCCAGGATCTTAGCAAAGATCTTCACATCAGAGTTCAGCAAAGATATTGGTCTATATGACTCTGCAAATAACACATTTTTTTTCTTTTTAGGGATTAATAAGAGCTTCTAACATGGATTTGGGGAGTGACCCTCCTTTACAGGATTCATTAATTATATCTAAAATAATAGGGGCGAGCACATTAACACATTTTCTATAGATTCCAAAGGGCAATGCATCTGGACCCGGGGCTGATTTCTCTGGAGTAGAGAGGATTACTTCTCTTACCTCACTCAGTTCTATGGGGGAGTCCAACTCCAAGCGCTCTTGATGTGTCACTCTAGGTAGATTAACCTGTTCCATAAAGCCCTACAGTCAGACTCCCTCACACAATTTTCCGAGGCATATATTTTCTTGAAGGCTTGCTCAAACACTTCCACTACCTTCTCAGGCTCATTCACCAAGTACCCATTAATATCATATGTAGATACATTAATCTGACTAGATCCCTGGGACTAAAGGAGACGAGCTAGCATGGCGTTCGGCTTGCCTCCCTCACAGAAATGACTTTGACCCGCAAAAAATACCTTATTCTGTGCTTTCTCCCTATGCCACATAGCCAGATTCCCTCTGGCCCCTTTTAGTTTATCCCAGTTAGTAGTGGTTTTATGTATAAAAAATTCATTTTCTGCTTCCCTAACTGAGTTCATTAGCTCCTCCTCTCTTTCCCTAAAAAGTTTTTTTCTTATTAATTTCAAAAACCAGCAGCCCTCTAAAAAAGGCTTTAAACGCATTCCAAACTATTCCAATATCGTCCGAATTCTTATTTATTAACCAAAAGGCCTTAATTTCTTCCTCCAAGAATTCATCCTTCCCAAGAACTGTAAGCCAGTGAGAATTAATTCTTAGAGGAAGCCTGGGAACCCTACCTATCCCGGTCTCCAAGTACAAGACCATTGGGGTATGATCCGATACAGAGCAGGGATAACAAGAGATCTTTTTAACTCTATCCCTCACTTCACAATTACCTAAAAATAAATCAATACGGGAGGCTGCTTGATAAAAGGTGCTGAAACAAGTATATTTAGTGTAATCCCCATACAAAGCCCTCCATAGGTCCAACCAACCAACTTCCTCCAAAAATTTACTATGCATAGTCCTATACGGAGTCATGGATGCTCTGCCCACCCTGTCTTTTATGGGGTCAACGACTGCATTTAAATAACCAGCAACAATAAGGGGAACCCCAGATCTAGCCTGGAGAAATCGGAGCAACTCACAAAAAAACTCCAATGAGAATGGCGGAGGGATATACAGAAAAAAACAAAATCTATTCCACATGATCAAAAAGACCATGTAAGAAAATATATCTCCCCCTAACATCTATTTCCTTAGCAATAATCTCACATGTAATAGATCTATGAACATAAACAGAAACCCCGGCCGAATAGTTTGAGAACACTGTGTGAAATTCCTTACCCGCCCACCGTCTAGTAGCTTTAGATTTTTTTTCATGGGTCAAGTGAGTTTCAAGGAGGGCAACAATTGCAGGGAGAAAACGAGAAATTTGATCAAAAATGGCACAACTATTCACCTTATCCGACATTCCCCTCACATTCCAAGAGCAAATCTTAATCATCTATGTAATAGACGGAGGAGAAAAAAAAAAAACAATGCATTGGTGGAGAGCCCCCCTCCCCCTTACCCACCCCCAAGCCTGACTCCCCCACACTGGCCTTATTCTGTTGTAACACATAAAGCCTCTCTACCTTACGCCCATTCACACCTCCCTCCGCCACCACCACCCCTCCGTGGAGACCCAGTATCTCACATAAATTATTGTAACAACAAAAATTCTCACAGCCCCTGAGATTCAAACCATTCAGTCGCCTGCCTAGGATCCGCAAAGAATAACACCTTATCCCCAGAATTTACTCTCAATCTAGCAGGAAATAGGACAGAGAAACCTACATTCGCCCGATGCAACCTCTTCCTGACTTCCCCAAAGGATGCCCTTGCCAACTGGGTGTCCCTGGAGAAGTCAGGATAGAGTGAAATACGAGAGTTATTATATTTTAGGTCATTAATATTCCTAGTCCGTCTCAGTAGGGAGTCCTTGTCTTCTGACAGGAATAACTTCATTAACATTGTTCTAGGAGGTGAACCAGGGGGCGGGCGCTTTCCCGGATTCCTGTGTGCTCGTCTATTAGCTTCTTTTTTAATAAAGCGTTTTCCTAACTCAGCTTATCAGTGGAAGTTATGACCATATCCACTTTAAGTTTAGTTTCAGGTACCTCCTTTTCTATCGTCAGCACCCTCTCTCTGATTTTATTAAGGTCCTCCCGAATGAAGGAGACCTCATTAGAAACAGTCCCCAGTTGAGTTGCGAGATCTTTAAGGCCGGCATTGCATTGCTGAAGCTCAGCGAGAATATTCTGTAACATTAAATCATTAGGCTGCTTCTCTCTCTCTCCCTCTCCCTCCTCCCGGGACAGAACTTCAAATATTGAGCCCGATCTATTTGACGTTGGAGAGGGGCCTTTATTTTTAGAATTGGCAGTTGGAGAACTCCATAGCTTATCCAGATTTCCTGACTTTGCTTTTGCCTTATCTTTGTGAGGGCTGGCTCCTGGAATTCTTTTCGGGGCCATAACTCAGAAAAGCCGGCCACAATCACGACCAAAATTATGAGATGCACACCGCCCCTCTAGTTCTTAATTATCGATGGCAGTGTAAGACCACATAAATCCTTTCTCAGCCATGAGTAAATGAAGGGAGGGCCATAACATAATTAATATGTTAAATTTGATCAAATGTCATATTTCATATTCCCCTGCAGCCCAGTCACAGTGTCCTAGGCATAGCAATGTCCGGGTGGCAGAGAGTCCAACAGGTGAGGGTCCTCGCCTTTTCATCGGGGAGGGGGGGGGTAGCCCTTCTATCTCCGTGAGTGCATAAGACCATGGCCCCAAATACCCCTGCTCAATATGCCGCCTATGCCACTTGGTCAATGTGACCATGACCACACGGGGGGGTGGGGTGGAGGGTGAGTGGCAGGGTCCCAGCTGCTCCTCAAGGAACCCCAAATGAGCCGGCGGTCAAGCATTATCTCCACACAATCTCCCCCCCCCCCACCCTCCGCCCCGACCCGAAGAAAGAAATGTGGCGATGCCCGCAGCTCCAACCTGGGGCCACACCACCATCCATACTCTCCACTTGGGCACAAAACAGGCGCAGGGGGGGGGGGGCTTCAACACCACCCGTTCCGAAGGAGAAGTATGACACAGGGGCAACGGGGGAAGCCATTGGGCTACAGTCCTACCTCACTCCGGTTAATCAAACCACAAATTCAGCGACCGGGCATGCAGCTCCAGACTCCCACGCTGGACTCCGGAGAGCCCGCTTCCTCCCAGCGTCGTCATGTGGCCAGCTGCTACTCACGTGACCTGCCAACGTCCAGCGTTCCGGAAGATAACACTACAGCTCTCGCGAGGATACATCATCCAATGGACGGACCCCTCCTCAGAGCACGCAGGGAGAAAGAAGACCACCCCTCTGCCAAGCCGGGTCCAGGGCATGTTTCTCGGGCATCACAGCCACGTCAGGAGCGTTCAGGAGCGGTGAGATCAACAGGGTTCCATCGAAGGGGGAAGAGGGAGGGCGGGAGAGAGGAGGAGAGATGGCTCACGTCTTGCCGTCACGGCGTCCGCCTCTGATTGCTGTGGACCGATTTTCTAAGATGACACATTTTGTACCGTTGCCTGGGTTACCTTCCGCACCTCAACTTGCCAAACAATTCCTTACTCATATTTTCCGCCTCCATGGATTGCCGACGCATATAGTCTCTGACCGGGGAGTCCAGTTCGTCTCAAAATTCTGGAGGGCACTCTGCTCACGGCTCAAAGTAAAGTTGGATTTCTCCTCTGCCTATCACCCCCAGTCTAATGGACAAGTTGAAAGGGTGAATCAGATTTTGGGAGGTTATCTTTGCCACTTTGTCTCTGCTCGCAAAGACGACTGGTCTGATCTTCTACCATGGGCCGAATTTTCATACAACCATAGGGATACCGAATCCACTGGAACTTTGCCCTTTTATGTAGTCTACGCACTTCATCCTCGTTCGCCTCTGCCCTTGTCAAAGTGATTCTGGACTCCAAACTTATCAGAGGTAAATGTTTCTTCTTGGTAGATTGGAGGGATTCAGTCATGAGGAGAGGTCCTGGGAGCCACAAGATAACATCCTGGATCAGGATCTTCTCAAAAGATTCTTGAGTCATAAAAGGAGGTGGAGACCAAAAGGGGGGGGGGGTACTGTTACATACTGCGCTCTGGCGGTTAGCACCGGCCGTGAGCACAGTAGCCACATATCTCCGCTCACCGGCCATGAGCGCAGTAGCCCTGTGTCCCCACTCACCGGCGGGTTGGGATTCGCATTGTGGGACGCGCCCGCATGCGAATCCGGGCCCATCACTTACCCACATCCACTCCTGCTGCTGCTCCATCTCAGCCTTGGCGTCCCCGTCCCTTAGGGTGCGCATGCGCCAGTGTTTTGAAATTTAAAGGGCCAGTGCGCCCATAATTAGTAAGTGCACCTGAACTCTATATTATAAATCCTTGCACCTCCCACACATCCCTGCCAGATCTTCAGTGCTCATTGCCTAAGAGAAAGCGTTCCCATTGCCTGTTTCACCTATCCGTGTAACCAGACTTCCTTGCTAAGTTTTTGACTACGAACCTTTGCCACCTGCCTTGACTTTCTGCTACGTTGAGTACGCCTCTGTCTCATCCTCCTGTACCTCGCCTTGCCCAGTACCCGTATCGGGGGTAGCGACCTGGGTGCTCTGGTGAAGACCAGTGGCTCCTTAGACTCCGCTCCTCAATATGGTCCAAGTCATCTGCCACATAGGTAGAGGATCCACTACCTGCTCCGTGACTTCTGCATCCAGGTACGTGACAGGAGTGTATTATACCAGGGATCTGGTGAGTGCTGTCAGTCCCTTTGTGGGACAAACAAAAAAAAGCATAATAAAAGAAAATACACCCCCCCAAATAAGTAAATAAATAAAATAAAAATAAACACGTTTGGCATTGCTACATTCAAAATGACCAAAGCAGTAATATTTTATAAACTATTTTGTAAGTTGAACACTGTAAAAAATGTAAAAATAAAATGCCATGACTGCTATATATTGTTAATCCACCTCCCAAAAAAGGAAACAAAAACAAGGAAGTGATACACATTTCAAAATGGTAAATTGGTAAATAACTAGCAAATATCAAGATCCAGTTTTTGTACTGTTTATCTTTTAGAATGACAAAAAAAAAATCAGAAAAATTAGAGGTTAAAGAGGTACTCCGACCCTAGACATCTTATCCCCCATCCAAAGGATAAGGGATAAAATGTCTGATCGCCGTGACATCACGATACTCTGGCCCAATGATCATGAGTTATCAGACATGGAGCGATCTTTGGTGGGGGTGATGCATGAGAGATTGCGGGGGTTCCAGTGGTTGGACCCATGCAATCAGACATCTTATCCTCTATCCTTTGGAGGGGGGATAAGATGTCTAGGGTCGGAGTACATCTTTAACCTTAAATTTTTCTGAATTTGTTTTGCTTTTTTTTGTCATTCTAAAAGATAAACAGTACAAAAACTGGATCTTGATATTATGTTAGAAGTTTAACATAAAATATATTTAACCCTTTAATAACGCAGCAATTTTTCAGTTTTTGCATTTTCATTTTTTCATCCTCCAATTTCTTTTTGTAAATTTTTCTATAGGACTTGTTGTTTGCGGGACTTATTGTACTTTGTAATGACATCACTCATTTGACCACAAAATGGGTGGTGAAGAAAAAAAATATTTGGGGGGCAAAATTGAAAAAAAAAATGCCCTTATGCTATTTTTAGGGAGTTGTGTTTCCACGTTGTGCACTTTTCAGTAAAAATGGCACATTATCTTTATTCTGTAGGTCCATATAATGACAACAATACCCAATTTATAAAGGTTTTATTTTATTTTGCTAGTGGAAAAAAAATATTTTTGTATTTCTAACTTTCTAACCCCTATATCTTTTTTATTTTTCCGCATACGGGGCTATATGAGAGTACATTGTTTGCGCCGTGATCTGTAGTTTTAACAGTACCATTTTTGTTTTTAATGGACTTTTTTTTAGCAGTTTTTATGTTTTTTTTTCTGCTATAGGAAGTGACCAAAAATGCACAAATTCTGGACTTTGGCATTTTTTTTTACATTTACACCATTTATAGTGCAGTTTAATTAACATTATATTTTGATAATTCAGACATTTATGCACACAGCGATACCACATATGTTTATTTATTTATTTATTTTTACATTATTGTATTCATAAAATGGGAAAAGGGGGGTGATTCAAACAATTTTTATTAGGGAAAAGGGTTATGCACATTTATTATAATTTTTTTTAAACTTTTTTTGTCCCCTTTTGGTCTATAAATTCTCGATTCCTATCACTGATCAATGCTGGGCTATTACACAGCATGGATCAGTGTTAACTGCAGTCTGCTTTTGTAGTCTGCCAAAGCATGCTAGAGCAACACAAAGAAGTTCCAGCGGCACAGAGGAAGGTAGGAACTCTCCAGCTGTCAGTTAAGGTGATTGGGATCGCATGATTGCCCTGCAGTGGTCCTGCTCACCCATAGTAACCAGTCGGCAACATTGAGTTGCCAGCTTTAGGTCCCATGATCAGCTTTGATTGCAGGGTCTAAAGGTTGTTCCCATACGTCCTAAAAAGGGATGGGGTTAATAATTTATACCATATAATCTGGATTTTGGGAATAAATTTATGTGATTTCATTGTTGGACTTTATTTTTTATCACCCCTAAACATTATTTCTTCATAAATATATATATATATATATATATATATATATATATATATATATATATATATAACCTGTGACGGAAAATATAGATTTTCTGAAAGACAGGAGGCGAACATTATGCATTAGATCTCTCTTTACGTGCTCCAGCAGCAAAGTATTAACATAGCAACACAGAGAAAAAAACATTATAGAATGTTCAGGTGTATACAAACATGCTACCTATCACAGTAGCCAATCAGGATGGGAATAGTGTAGTCTATATTAGGTGATGATGCTGTAACTCCGCCTCTTTCTTTGATGCAAAATAAGATGATGAAGAACATAAACAGTCTTAAAATCGGAACAGTATCAGGTGAGAAATAAGGAACAGTAGAAGAGGAACTGTAGACTGAAGGTTTGATTGAAGGCATGAATAATGACCCACATCCATCAAAGATCAATATGGTAGGAACTTTCTAGAGGAGCATATATTTGCTATGGGGATTTTCTTCTACTCTGGACAGTTCTCAACCCCTTAAAGGGGTACTCCCGTGGAAAACTTTTTTTTTTTTTTTAAATAAACTGGTGCCAGAAAGTTAAACTGATTTGTAAATTACTTCTATTAAAAAATCTTAATCCATCCAGTACTTTTTTAGGGTCAATATTACAGAGGAAATGCTTTACTTTTTAGATTTCTATGATGTGATGACCACAGTGCTCTCTGCTGACATGTCCACTTTAGGAACTGTCCAGAGCATTAAAAAAATCCCCATAGCAAACATATGCTGCTCTGGACAGTTCCTAAAATGGACAGCAGAGGTCAGCAGAGAGCACTGTGGTCATGACATCAGAGAAATATAAAAAGTAAAGCATTTCCTCTGTTTAATTTTCTGGCACCAGTTGATAAAAAAAAAAAGGTTTTCACGGGAGTAACCCTTTAAGGACATAGGGCGTACAGGTACGCCCTGACGTCCTGGTACCTAAGGATCAAGGGCGTACCTGTACGCCTGTGGGAATTTTGGTCTTTGCCGCATGCTGGGTGGGGACCGGACCAGGACCTACCAATAGCAGATTGGGGGGGATTAAAGTTCGATTCCCGATGGTGACTGCCATCGGCAATCAGCGGCGGGCGGCAGAGGACGGCTGTTTGGGCATGCTGGGATTTGCAGTTTTGCAACAGCTGGAGGGCTACAGTTTTTAAGATCACTGTGCAGTGGTCTCTAAGCAGTGGCCCTCTAGATCTTGCAAAACTACAACTCTAGGCATGCCCACACAGCAGTTTGCTGTCTGGGCATGCTGGGATTTGTAGTTTTGCAACATCTGGAGGACCACAGTTTGGAATTTGATATTTGGACCCAGCATGCCCAAATATCAAACAGCTGTCTCGTCATGCTGGGAGTTGTAGCTGCGTACCTCTAGCTGTTGCATAACTACATCTCCCATGCTGGGAGTTGTAGTTTTGCAACAGCTGGAGGCACACTGGTTGGAAAATACTGAGTTAGGTAACAGAACCTAATTGAAGGTTTTCCAGCCAGTATGCCTCCAGCTGTTGCAAAAATACAACTCCCAGCATGCACGGTCTGTCAGTGCATGTTGGGAGTTGTAGTTTTGAAACAGCTGGAGGTTTGCTCCCCCCATGTTAATGTACAGGATACATTCACATGGGCAGGTTTACAGTGCGTTTCCTGCTACAAGTTTGAGCTGCGGCAAATTTCCCACCGCAGCACAAACTCCTATCAGAAGACTCACCGTAACCCCCCCCCCCCCCCAGTGAGAATGTACCCTAAAAACACTACCCTAACACATAATAAAGGGTAAAAGGCTACATATACACCCTCTAACGCTGTCCCCCCTCCCAATAAAAATAAAAATGTATTGGACGGCAGTGTTTCCAAAACGGAGCCTCCAGCTGTTGCAAAACCACTAACTGTCCAGGCATGCTGGGAGTTTAGCGACAGGTGGATGTGCTCTGTTTGGGAATCACTGGCATAGAATACCCCTATGTCCACCCCTATGCAATCCCTAATTTAGTCCTCAAATGTGCATGGCGCTCTCTCTCTTCGGGGCCCTGTCGTATTTCAAGGAAAAAGTTTAGGGCCACATATGGGGTATTTCCGTACCCGGGAGCAATTGTGTTACAAATTTTGGGCGGCTTTTCCCCATTAACCCTTATAAAAGGAAAAGTTGGGGTCTACAACAGCCTGCTTAAAAAAATGTAAATTTTACACTAACATGCTGGTGTTGCCCCATACTTTTTATTTTCCCAAGAGGTAAAAGGAAAAAAAGACCCCCAAAATTCGTAATGCAGAGTGCGGAAATACCCCATAGGTGGGTGTAAAATGCTCTGCGGATGCATAACAAGGCTCAGGAGTGAGAGCACACTACGTACATTTGAGGCCTAAATTGGTGATTTGCACAGGGGTGGCTGATTTTACAGTGGTTCTGACATAAACGCAAAAAAATAAATACCCATGTATAACCCCATTTTGGAAACTACACCCCTCATGGAACGTAACAAAGAGTATAATGAGCCTTAACACCTCAAAGATGTTTGACAAATTTTCGTTAAAGTTGGATGGGAAAAAATATATATATTTTTTCACTAAAATGCTGCTGTGAACCTAAATTTTTCATTTTCACAAGGGAAAAAAGCCCCACAAAATTTGTAACCCCATTTCTTCTGAGTAAGAACATACCCCATATGTGGATGTAAAGTGCTCTGCGGGCACACTACAATGTTCAGAATATAAGGAGCACCATTGGGATTTTGGAGAGAAAATTTGTCCGGAATTGAAGGCCACTTGTGTTTACAAAGCCCCCAGAGTGCCAGAACAATGGACCACCTCACATGTGACCCCATTTTGGAAACTAAACCCCTCACATAATGTAATATGGGGTGCAGTGAGCATTTATGCCCCACAGGTGTCTGATAGATTTTTGGAACAGTGGTCCGTGAAAATGAAAAATTAAATTTTTCATTTGCACAGCCAACTGTTCCAAAGATCTGTCCAATGCCAGTGAGGTGTAAATGCTCACTGCACCCCTTATTAAATTCTGTGAGGGGTGTAGTTTCCAAAATGGGGTCATATGTGGGGGTTCGACTGTTCTGGCACCACGGGGGACATTGTAAAAGCACATGGCCACTGACTTCCATTCCAAGCAAATTCTCTCTCCAAAAGCTCAGTGGTGCTCCTCCTTTTCTGAGCATTGTAGTGCACCAGCAGAGCACTTGATGTCCACACATGGGGTATTTCCATACTCAGAACAAGTAGGGCTACACATTTTGGGGGGCATTTTCTCCTATAACCCCTTGTAAAAATGAAAAATTTGGGGAACAATCAGTGTTTTAGAGAAAAAAAATGTTTTTTATTTACACATCCGACTTTAACAAAAAGTCATCAAACACTTGTGGTGTGTTAAGGCTCACTGTACCCCTTGTTACATTCCTTGAGGGGTGTAATTTCCAAAATACTATGCCATGTGTTTTTTTTTTTTACTGTTCTGGCACCAAAGGAGCTCCCTAAATGCAACTTGTCCCCCAAAAACCATTTCAGCAAAATTTGCTTTCCAAAAAGCCAAATGTGACTCCTTCTCTTCTGAGCACTGTAGTTCACCTGCAGAGCATTTTACGTCCTAACATGGGGTATTTCCATACTCAGAAGAGATGGGGTTAAAAAAAAATTTTTTTTTGGGGGGGGGGGCATTTTCTACCATTACCCTTTGTAAAAATGGTAAATTTGGGAATAAAAACTGCACTTTAATGACATTTTTTTTTCATTTACACATCCGACTTTAACGAAAAGTCATCAAACACCTGTTGGGTGTTCAGGCTCACTGCACCCCTTCTTATGTGCCTTGAGGGGTGTTGTTTCCAAAATAGTTTGCCATTTTTTTTTTGCTGTTCTGGCACAATAGGGGCTTCCTAAATGTGACATGCCCCCCAAAAACAATTTCAGCAAAATTCACTCTCCAAAATCTCATTGTCGCTCCTTCCCTACTGAGCCCTCTACTGCACCGATGACCACTTCACATATGAGGTATTTCCTTACTCGAGAGAAATTGGGTTACACATTTTGGGGGGCATTTTCTCCTATTACCCCTTGTAAAAAATTCAAAAACTGGGTCTACAAGAACATGCGAGTGTAAAAAAATGAAGATTTAGAATTTTCTCCTTCACTTTGCTGCTACTATTCCTGTGAAACACCTAAAGGGTTAACAAACTTTCTGAATGTCATTTTGAATACTTTGAGGGGTGTAATTTCTATAATGGGATCATTTACGGGGTATTTATAATATGAAGGCCCTTCAAATCCACTTCAAAACTGAACTTCAGATTTTCAAAAATTCAGATTTTGAAAATTTTGTGAAAAATTTGAAAATTGCTGCTGAACTTTGAATCCCTCTGATGTCTTCAAAAAGCTAAAACATGTCAACTTTATGATGCAAACATAAAGTAGACATATTGTATATGTGAATTAATTTATAGTTTATTTGGAATGTCTATTTTTCTTGCAAGCTGAGAGCTTCAAAGTTAGAAAAATGCAAAATTTTCATGATGAAAAATTTACCACTAACATAAAGTAAAATATGCCACAAAAAAACTATCTCGGAATCAGAATGAAAAGGTAAAGCATACCAGAGTTATTAATGCTTAAAGTGACAGTGGTCAGAGGTGCAAAAAATGCTCTGGTTCTTAAAGGGGTACTCCTGCGGAAAACTTTTTCTTTTAAATCAACTGGTGCCAGATAGTTAAGCTCTTTATCATTCCAGTACTTATTAGCTGCTGAATACTATAGAGGAAATTGTTTTCTTTTTGAAACACAGAGCTCTCTGCTGACATCATGACCACAGTGCTCTCTGCTGACATCTTTGTCCATTTTAAGAACTGTCCAGAGTAGGAAAAAATCCCCATAGCAAACATATGCTCTCTGGACAGTTCCTAAAATGGACAGAGTTGTCAGCCAAGAGATCTGTGTTCCAAAAAGAAAACAATTTCCTCTGTAGTATTCAGCAGCTAATAAGTACTGGAAGGATTAAGATTTTTTCAATAGAAATAATTTACAAATCTGTTTAACTTTCTGGCACCAAATGATTTAAAAAAATAGTTTTCCATGGGAGTACCCCTTTAAGGTGAAAATGGGCTTGTCCTTAAGGAGTTAAAAGCGACAGAGATGTCAGCAGAGAGCACTGATGTGAGCAGAAAGCTCTGTGTTCCAAAAACAAAGGAATTTCCTCTGTAGTATTCAGCAGCTTAAAAAAAGCTCCATTGGGGAGCTGAAACGTCGCTGAAATTTTGACATGAAGGAATATATTTTACACTTTTTTGGGGGAATTTTGGAGTACTGCACCATTGTTTTCTATTACATGGACTTTGATTGAGCTGAGTACCCGGTGTAGCCCAGTTTTTCCTTCCTAATCCTTGTTGGGGAGTAAAATAAACAAAGGAGGAAGCTTTTGACTACATATTCCGTCCTCATATATTGTTTTCATATCCTGACCTCCTATCCCGTCATCATATCCCGACTTCCTATCCCGACCTCCTATCCCGACCTCCTATCCCGTCCTCCTATCCCGTCCTCCTATCCCATCCTCCTATCACGTCCTCCTATCCCGTCCTCCTATCCCGTCCTCCTTTCCCGTCCTTCTTTCCCGTCCTCCTATATCGACCTCCTTTCCCGTCCTCTTATTTCGACCTCCTTTCCCGTCCTCCTATCCCGTCCTCCTATCCCATCCATCTATCCCATCCATCTATCCCGTCCTCCTATCCTGTCCTCCTATCCCGTCCTCCTTTCCCGTCATCATATCTCGACCTCCTTTCCCGTCCTCCTTTTCCATCCTCCTATCCTGTCCTCCTATCCCGTCCTCCTATCTCGACTTCCTAACCCGACCTCCTATCCTGACCTCCTATCCCGACCTCCTATCCAGTCCCCCTATTACGTCCTCCTATTTCGACCTCCTATCTCGACCTCTTATCCAGACCTCCTATCCCGACCTCCTATCCCGGTCCTCCTATCCCGGTCCTCCTATCGCGTCCTCCTATCCCGTCCTCCTATCCCGTCCTCCTATCCCGACCTCCTATGTCGACCTCCTATCCCGACCCGTAATATGTGTATCAGTTATTGGAATATCTCCAGCCGTACGGAAGTTATGTGGGAACATACATTTCCCATTGGTTTGCATGGGACTTTAAAAAAAAAAAAAACCCGACCCTCACAAATGGGGGTAGTTAAGGGTTAAATTAACTTTCCTATATTTTAAGTGGATATTCAAGCAGCATGTGACCAAGTTTTATCGAAATATCTCAAGCCGTTTGTAAGTTATGCAGTAACATATATTTCCCATTGACTTGTAAGGGACTTTAAACATAAACCCCGCCCCTAGCAAATGGGGGTGAGTAAGGGTTAAATCACCTATTCTATGTTTGTTGTTGACATATAAGTAACATGTGTGCCAAGTTTCATGTTAACATCTTTAGCCGTTTGGACGTGATGCTGAAACATACACACATACATACATACACACACACGTTGAGTTTTATATATATATATATATATATATATATATATATACAGTGAGTGACCCCCCGACATACGATGGCCCTGAAATATGATCAAATCGACATACGATGGCCTCTCAGAGGCCATTGCATGTCAATGTCAGCATCAACGTACAATGCTTTTTTATGTCGGGGCCATCGCATGTCCGGCAGCGGAAAAAGCTTAAGCTGCTGCCGGATAGCAGCTTAATGTTCCCCGTGTGGTGCGGTGAGTAATACTTACCCCTCCACGATGCTCCGGGGTGCTCTTCGGGTCCAGCGCTGGTCCTCCAGTGTCTTCGCGGCACTCTCCGGTGACGTCAATACGCTGTTGCGCACGCAGTCCCGTCATCCAATAGGAACGTCATACGCAGCGGCGTAAGGACGTCGCTATGCAGGCCCAGTAAGGCCTTGCGGAAGACAGCGGAAGAGCAGAGAAGACAGCAGAGGACCGGAGAAGACCAGGAGAGCCCAGCAGAGGACCGGAGAAGACCAGGAGAGCCCAGCGGAGGCCAGGGGTCACCAGCGGAGGCCCGGGGTCACCATCGGGAGCGGCGGGGACACTATTGGGAGCGGCGGAACCCGGTCCGGAGCGGCGGGGACAGGTGAGTACAGCTTCCTATACTTTACATTGCACGAATCCCTCAACATACGATGGATTGAACAAACGATGGCTCGTTTGGAACGAATTACCATCGTATGTTGAGGGACTACTGTGTATATATATATATATATATATATATATATATATATATATATATACTTATCTTCCTGCGGAGCAGCAAAGAAGGAGGCGGAGTTACAGTGTCATCACCTTATATAGACTATACTATTCCCATCCTGATTGGCTACTGTGATAGGTAGCATGTTTGTATACACCTGAACATTCTATGTTTTTTCTCTGTGTTGCTATGTTAATACTTTGCTGCTGGAGCAAGTAAAGAGAGATTTAATGCATAATGCGAATGCCTCCTGTCTTGAAATAAAATTGAGATTTAATAACTCAACCCCCACAGTAGTATTTCCAGCTATTTTTTTTTTATATGACTTGCGAAAGATTTCTATAGGCAGATGTTCAGACATTGAGCCATTTGATATATATATATATATATATATATATATATACACACACACACATTTATTTTTGATTGTTCTGGAACAGTGTGTGAAATGTCGAAGTGTCTGATTTCTAGCTGCCAAGGTATTTAAGCAAACTTTGCTGGCTAGTGCTAGAAATGAGTTATTTGAGAAGTAATTCACAAAAGAAACCAAAAGTCAAAAGATAACCTATACAACCAAATCCCATCATAGCAAACAAACAATTGGTAGCCAAATCTTTCCACACTTTAGCAGAAAGAAAGTGATCTGGAGCAATGCGATTTAGATATGAGCTTTCAAGTAAAGTATTTTATTATTTCCTATCTCCCCTCCTCTCTGCACTTGTTAGGTGCCTTTATTTCTGATCAATGGAGGATATTCCAATCTCACCAAAGAAAGAAACACTGGGAATTTACGGTTGAATTGAAATACAGAAAACCATAAAATTATCTTGACATTACTGTTTCCTCTTTGATGGACTGTTTTGCTCAGCATTGCTTGTCTTTGTGCAAGGAGATGGGGGATTTATAAAATATTGTTTGCAGTTAGAAAGGTGCATTTGTAGCCCATAAAAGATAAAGACATGACAGCTATATCATTTCAGTCAGAGGGTTTGAAAAAAATGAAATAGGGATTAGGTCATGATTTAGTATTTGTTTAATTTGGCATTTAAATGGCAGATAGAAATAAAGAATATTTGGTATTGTATTTTTGTTTTCATCTTCTCATATGTAAAATATTGTAAGTAATAAATAAATAACTAAAAATGAAAATCTTAGACTTAGTGGACAGAAACTGCAAGATTATAGGGTTATTTTATTGTGCAAAATTTGAAAAAGCATCAACAAAAATTCTTAATAGATATATATATACACACACACATATATATATATATATATATATATATATATATATATATATGTATATATATATATATATATATATATATATATATATAAAACAAATAAAACGGGATTTAAACAATAGCTCAAAAAGTCCTTTTCTGTTGACATATTCCCTTTAACCCCTTTAAGGCACAGACCATTTTTGCCTTGAGGACACAACCAATTAGTATTTTTGCATTTTTGTTATTTCCTCTGCACCTTCTACGAGCCCTAACTTTTATTTTTCCATCCACAGACCCATATGAGGGTTTGTTTTTTGCATGACCAATTGTTCTTTGTGATGGAAACTTTCCTTTTACCATAAAATGTACAGTGCAACCCAAAAATGTCCGTGGTTCAATATGGTTAAACATATTTTAGATGCTTTTCTATTATTAAACTGCTTTAAAAAAAAATCTTCTTTTTATATATATTTTCACACAATGGCGGAGATTTATTAAAACCTGTGCAGAGGAAGAGTGGTGCAGTTGCCCGTAGAAACCAGATTGCTTCTTTCATTTTTAAACAGGGCTGCGAAAAATGAAAGAAGCAATCTGATTGGTTGCTATGGGTAACTGCCCCACTCTTCCTATTCACACGTTTTGATAAATCTCCCCCAATGCCCTTCTGTTATGTACATCTAAGCTCATTTGCCTCATTATAAAATAGATGTGGTATAACAGATTTACAAAAACAACTGTTCGTTTACCCCTTGTAACTAGCAGTAGGGTCCCCACTGTGGGAAATCTGCTACGAGTTATGCTACCATTAATTTCAGAGGGTGCTCTGACAGTCCGCAAATATGGCCCTATTGAGGACTGTCAGCGTGTCCATACAAGTGAATGGTGAGGTAATTTGCAGTGGATTTCCCGCTGCATGTTACAAGTGTGTGAACACACCCTATGTTCAAACAATGGAATTTTCACATTTTAAATTCCTATGCAGACATTTCCCCAACCGCGGAGTCCGGCAGAACATGCCAGTGCTAGGACCGCTCAGAAATGTGCCGCTTCATAGATGACAATGCAATTCCGTGCTGACTTCACAGAAAGAATAGACTTGTCCATTTTTTTCAGGTGGACTCTGGAACTGGTGTTTCCGCAGCAGAAACATCTTTTGCGGAAATGTCGTTGTGTGTACAGCTGAGCAGAATCCCATTGATATCAATGGAACTCTGCTGCTGTGGAATCTCTGCATAAGGGTAAGTTCACACGAGCAGATCCCTAGTGCATATTACGCTGTTGATCTGCCGCTGAAATACCACTGTATGCTGCCTTTACAGGTGCCTGCTCGGAGCGGCAATATGCCGCTACAAGCAGAGACACTGAAGCAATGTGCGAGTTGCGGTGCATGCGCAGTGTACTTGCACACATTGCGGCCGCTCCCCCTGCTCTATGAGCTAGGCCGAGAGCTGCCGCGATGTGCGAGTATTCTGCGCAAGTGCACGGCAACTCGCACATCGCAGTGTTTAGTGCCAGATTGCCACTCCAAGAAGGCACCTGTAAAGGCAGCATACAGCGGTCCTTCAGCAATGGATCCACAGCGTAATATGTTCTGGGGATCCGCTCGTGTGAAAGTACCTTTAGAATTCTGCATGAACATAGTGTCAAGCTGCATGTGCATAGACAAGTCATGCTCATGCAGCATGTATTGTGGCAAACAGAGTCTCTATGGATCTGATGTATGAAACAATATGCTCTCTGGGAGACAACGCATGATATCTCTGTACATGACTATATTCTCCCTTGTAAGTAATATTCCTTAAGATAATATCTCTGTATTATTGCATGTCAGGGGACATGATTCTTTCTAATGCAGATTGAATATGAATCTGTAAGAAACAACCTCTGTATAAAATCAGAGGCACATAAATTTCTATGTCATACAGTACAGATGCTTAGTACTGTCATGTTTAAGATGCTTTAGTGTGAGTTGCTAAAAATTTTTTTACAACCATTGTTTTATGATTTGTAAGGTTCAGTGTGCAAACCTTCCTTTTATTATGTGCTAAAAACTTGTCATAAAATATTTTTAGGGGGAAAAAAACTTTCACAAGAAGCCTATTTTTCAAGTAAATGCTACTAATAATGCTATGGATTTTCCAGGCATAATTCCTCTTAGAAATTATACTTGGAAATTCCAATGTAGCAGAATTCTATTGCTGTCAATGAGATTCCACTGCACACTTCACACTATGGAATTTCAGCCATCATTCCTTAGGAATACTCTGCGTGGAATACATTTACATTTATGGGGATGACAATGTCTGTTTGGTCCTTGAATGGTTAAGTTGGTGCCAGCCTCGCTTGGAGTTTCCATCTGGAATTTTTACTGACAGATTTCATAGTGTAAACCTAGCCTTACATTTTAAAATTTTCTTCATTCACTTTTCTAATGATATTTCAAAATATCTTTTTTTTAATTGTTTTAGCTGGCAACCTGGGATTCCTTACGAGGCCTTAATGGAAGCTTGCAAGAAAAGCGACTTGACAATGACCTGCAAGGATTAACACTGAAAGTCGTGACTATCTTGGTATGCCTCTAAAAAAATAAAACATCTCAATGTGCTTTTTACCACTTGTATGACATTTAATAATACATAAGCTTTTATTTTAGCTACACGACTACCCCAGTAAATAAGCATGGCTCAATAAACTGTATATATAATTTACACATTCCATAAAATGCATATAAAATATATATAACTCCTGATGTAACACATCTTTTCATCTGATTTCAATTAAATATACAGATGGACAATATAAATACATCTTTACAAAGTAACCTTTAGTATCTGCTTCTCCTAAAGTTTCCAAAAATATTAGAGAACTATTGCTCAGACCAGCTAACTTGAAAAGTCAGTAGCGTCCGTTAAACAGATCCAACTACCCATAGCTAACAAATTTAGATGATTTTTTTAAACTAATTTATATCAACTATTACAACTATTCAACCACATTCAAATACAATTGAATACTTTAGAGTTCTTCAAATACAATGGTCTTACAGACGTTTGAGTAGATGTTCCTTTGGTGCATTTACTGTTCATCCATACACATTGCTACCACCAAAGGAACAACATCATTCTTGTATTCAGATCACATAGGGGGAGATTTATTAAAACCTGTGCAAAGGAAAAGTTGTCCAGTTGCCCATAGCAACCAATCAGCTTGCTTCTTTCATTTTTAACAAGACCTCTGCAAAATGAAAGAAGGGATCTGATTGGTTGCTATGGGCAACTGGGCAACTTTTCCTTTGCACAAGTTTTGATAAATCTCCCACATAGTGAATAAGCAGCCTAGAAGAGGTATAGTCTGTTATAGCAGTATGCAGGTAGAAAAAAAGTAGATTGCACTCACCCACTTGTGAAGTTAAAATGTCTTCTTTATTAGAACATCATTAAAATATGCTGAAGGAGAGGGTAGAGAGATGCGGTCAATGTAGGCTGACTGACCGGCCTCGGCCGGTCAGTCAGCCTACGCTGACCGCATCTCTCTACCCTCTCCTTCAGCATATTTTTATGACATTCTAATAAAGAAGACGCTTTAACTTCACAAGTGGGTGAGTGCAATCTACTTTTTTTCTACCTGCATTCTACATATACAAGCTTTGAACTATTGATTGGCACTCCCTGAAGTACATGTATTCATCACCTCTGCACTGTCCCGCTCTCCACACTGTGTTTTTAACCCCCAACATCCCAGCTTTGGCGCCTGCCTTGCCTTTCTCAGCCTTAATAGTCTGTTATAGTGTGGGGGAAGCCCAATATAGATCAAAATTTTTTTTTTCTAAAGTCATAAGAAATCAATAGATTAGTGGCCCTGCTGACAGGACAGTTTTAACTGCACAATTTACTTTCCATATAAAAGTGTAACCGTGTAGCAGACAAAATCTTCACTTATAGGAAAAGACATCTGAGTGATCTATAAACAATGCCATGCTCTGCTATGACTGACAAGGGTGACAAACAACAATTCTGATTCTAGTGCTATCAATTGAAGTATTTATTCTTTTTAATTTCAAAATACAACCTAAATCACTTATCTCTGTTTTTGGCAGTGTATATTTCTCCCTTTTCCCCATGATCATTGTTGTTCTTTATTTCATGAGAGTGACTTGCATTTGGTCACTGAATTATGCTGTTATACACTATAGACGCTCCCACTATTATGTGGTACTGACTAATACTCTAATGTGTGCTTTGTAAAGCATAGATACTTTGCACTTTTGTCTAGATTAGTATTAGTAAACCTCATCTTTGACCCAATGACTTGCAAGAATGTATTATATACTTAAGAATATGCACATAAATTTGGTCCTGCATACGACTTTAATCATTAGCCTTCTTACAATATACAATATTAAGTTACACCAGCAGACCCAACCAGTGGGAAGAAGGTGCCTAAAAATATAACTTTAACGCTATTCAGATCCCCCTCACTTTGTGTGCACCTGCAAAGAAAAGTATATCTCCTAAGAGATTACTCACAGTTAGTAGTGAAGCTAACAGCGGCAGGCGGTCGGCATGTTCACCTGAACTGCGTGCTGCCGAAGAAGACGGCGTCTAACCTCATATCCCGTTGGGGATACTACGTCACTGCCAGACACGCCCCCAGGCCTCCCATTGGTAGCGCATCTTAAGCTGTTCCAAAAGGTTTCGGATACCGCTCGTCAGTTGACTACTTGTTCCCCGATGTGAGCTGCATAAACATATGTTCTCCAAGTAATGTGTTACAGCTGTTTCCAGAATGGGATTTTACAAATATAGATATTATTCTTAATGGCTACCTTGTATATGGGTATATAGTATATGTGTACTGACACATATGTTTTTAGGTAGCGTGTGTCACGATGCCGGCTGGCAGGTAGTGGACCCTCTGTGCCAGAGAGGGATTGGCGTGGACCGTGCTAGTGGACCGGTTCTAAGCCACTACTGGTTTTCACCAGAGCCCGCCGCAAAGCGGGATGGTCTTGCTGCGGCGGTAGTGACCAGGTCGTATCCACTAGCAACGGCTCACCTCTCTGGCTGCTGAAGATAGGCGCGGTACAAGGGAGTAGGCAGAAGCAAGGTCGGACGTAGCAGAAGGTCGGGGCAGGCAGCAAGGATCGTAGTCAGGGGCAACGGCAGAAGGTCTGGAAACACTGGCAAGGGACACACAAGGAACGCTTTCACTGGCACTAAGGCAACAAGATCCGGCAAGGGAGTGCAAGGGAAGTGAGGTAATATAAGGAGTGCACAGGTGATAACCCTAATTGGAACCACTGCGCCAATCAGCGGCGCAGTGGCCCTTTAAATCGCAGAGACCCGGCGCGCGCGCGCCCTAGGGAGCGGGGCCGCGCGCGCCGGGACAGAACAGACGGGGAGCGAGTCAGGTAGGGGAGCCGGGGTGCGCATCGCGAGCGGGCGCTACCCGCATCGCGAATCGCATCCCGGCTAGCAGCAGGATCGCAGCGCCCCGGGTCAGAGGACGTGACCGGAGCGCTGCAGCGGAGGAGGTGAAGCGAGCGCTCCGGGGAGGAGCGGGAACCCGGAGCGCTCGGCGTAACAGTACCCCCCCCCTTGGGTCTCCCCCTCTTCTTGGAGCCTGAGAACCTGAGGAGCAGACTTTTGTCAAGGATGTTGTCCTCAGGTTCCCAGGATCTCTCTTCAGGACCACAACCCTCCCAGTCTACTAAAAAAAAATTTTTCCCTCTGACCTTTTTGGCAGCCAAAATCTCCTTGACCGAGAAGACGTCCGAGGAGCCGGAAACAGGAGTGGGAGGAACAGATTTGGGAGAAAAACGGTTGAGGATGAGTGGTTTGAGAAGAGAGACGTGAAAGGCATTAGGGATACGAAGAGAAGGAGGAAGAAGAAGTTTATAAGAGACAGGATTAATTTGACACAAAATTTTGAAAGGACCAAGATAGCGTGGTCCCAACTTGTAGCTAGGGACACGGAAGCGGACATATTTAGCGGAGAGCCATACCTTGTCTCCAGGGGAAAAAACGGGGGGAGCTCTTCTTTTCTTATCCGCGAACCTCTTCATGCGTGAAGAAGCCTGTAAGAGAGAATTTTGGGTCTCTCTCCATATAATGGAAAGGTCACGAGAAATTTCATCCACAGCGGGCAGACCAGAGGGCAAGGGGGTAGGGAGGGGGGGAAGAGGGTGACGGCCGTACACCACGAAAAATGGGGATTTGGAGGAAGATTCAGAGACCCTGAAGTTATACGAGAATTCGGCCCATGGAAGGAGATCTGCCCAGTCATCCTGGCGGGAGGAAACAAAATGTCGCAAATAATCACCCAGGATCTGGTTAATTCTTTCTACTTGTCCATTGGACTGGGGATGATATGCAGAGGAAAAATTTAATTTAATCTTGAGTTGTTTACAGAGAGCTCTCCAGAATTTAGACACGAATTGGACCCCTCTATCCGAGACAATCTGCGTAGGCAACCCGTGAAGACGAAAAATGTGTACAAAAAATTGTTTAGCCAACTGAGGCGCAGAAGGAAGACCAGGAAGAGGAATGAAATGTGCCATTTTGGAGAATCGATCAACGACCACCCAAATAACAGTGTTGCCACGGGAAGGGGGTAAATCAGTAATAAAATCCATACCAATCAGCGACCAAGGCTGTTCGGGGACAGGCAGAGGATGAAGAAAACCAGCGGGCTTCTGGCGAGGAGTCTTATCCCGGGCACAGATAGTGCAGGCTCGCACAAAGTCCCCAACATCCGTCTCCAGAGTCGGCCACCAATAGAAGCGGGAGATGAGTTGCACAGATTTCTTGATGCCCGCATGACCTGCGAGATGGGAGGAGTGACCCCATTTGAGGATTCCGAGGCGTTGGCGTGGAGAAACAAAGGTCTTTCCTGGAGGAGTCTGCCTGATGGAGGCAGGAGAAGTGGAGATCAGGCAGTCAGGTGGAATGATGTGTTGCGGAGGGAGATCAACTTCTGAGGCATCCGAGGAACGAGAGAGAGCATCGGCTCTAATGTTCTTATCGGCAGGACGAAAGTGAATCTCAAAGTTAAATCGGGCAAAGAACAGAGACCACCGGGCCTGGCGAGGATTCAGCCGTTGGGCCGACTGGAGGTAGGAGAGGTTCTTGTGGTCGGTGTAGATAATAACAGGAAATCTTGATCCCTCCAGCAGATGCCTCCATTCCTCAAGTGCTAATTTAATGGCTAGAAGCTCTCGATCCCCGATGGAGTAGTTCCTCTCCGCTGGAGAGAAGGTCCTAGAGAAAAAACCACAAGTGACAGCATGCCCGGAAGGATTTTTTTGTAGAAGAACAGCTCCAGCTCCTACTGAGGAGGCATCAACCTCCAATAGGAAGGGTTTGGAAGGGTCAGGTCTGGAGAGCACGGGAGCCGAAGAAAAGGCAGACTTGAGTTGTTTAAAGGAGTCTTCTGCTTGAGGAGGCCAGGACTTGGGATCAGCATTTTTTTTGGTTAAGGCCACGATAGGAGCCACAATGGTAGAAAAATGTGGAATAAATTGCCTGTAATAATTGGCGAACCCCAAAAAGCGTTGGATAGCACGGAGTCCGGAGGGGCGTGGCCAATTTAAGACGGCAGAGAGTTTGTCTGGATCCATCTGTAGTCCCTGGCCAGAGACCAAATATCCTAGAAAAGGAAGAGATTGGCATTCAAACAGACATTTCTCAATTTTGGCATAGAGTTGGTTGTCACGAAGTCTCTGAAGAACCATACGGACATGCTGGCGGTGTTCTTCTAGATTGGCAGAAAAAATTAGGATATCGTCCAGATATACCACAACACAGGAGTATAATAGATCACGAAAAATTTCATTGACAAAGTCTTGGAAGACGGCAGGGGCATTGCACAGTCCAAAGGGCATGACCAGATACTCAAAGTGTCCATCTCTGGTGTTAAATGCCGTTTTCCACTCGTCCCCCTCTCTGATGCGGATGAGGTTATAGGCGCCTCTTAAGTCCAATTTAGTGAAGATGTGGGCACCTTGGAGGCGATCAAAGAGTTCAGAGATGAGGGGTAAGGGGTAGCGGTTCTTAACCGTGATTTTATTAAGACCGCGGTAGTCAATGCAAGGACGTAGGGAGCCATCTTTTTTGGAGACAAAGAAAAATCCGGCTCCGGCAGGAGAGGAGGATTTACGGATAAAGCCCTTTTTTAGATTCTCCTGGACGTATTCGGACATGGCAAGAGTCTCTGGGGCAGAGAGAGGATAAATTCTGCCCCGGGGTGGAGTAGTACCCGGGAGGAGGTCGATAGGGCAATCATAAGGCCTGTGAGGAGGTAGAGTCTCAGCTTGTTTTTTGCAGAAAACATCCGCGAAGTCCATATAGGCCTTAGGGAGACCGGTTACTGGAGGAACCACAGAGTTACGGCAAGGGTTACTGGGAACCGGTTTTAGACAGTTCTTGGAACAAGAGGACCCCCAACTCTTGATCTCCCCAGTGGACCAATCCAGGGTTGGGGAATGAAGTTGAAGCCAGGGAAGTCCAAGGAGAATCTCCGAGGTGCAATTGGGGAGGACCAAAAGTTCAATCCTCTCATGATGAGATCCGATGCTCATAAGAAGGGGCTCCGTGCGGAAACGTATGGTACAGTCCAATCTTTCATTATTTACACAATTGATGTAGAGGGGTCTGGCGAGACTGGTCACTGGGATGCTGAACCTGTTGACGAGAGAGGCCAAAATAAAATTTCCTGCAGAACCAGAGTCCAAGAAGGCCACTGTAGAGAAGGAGAAGGCAGAAGCAGACATCCGCACAGGCACAGTAAGACGTGGAGAAGCAGAGTAGACATCAAGGACTGTCTCACCTTTGTGCGGAGTCAGCGTACGTCTTTCCAGGCGGGGAGGACGGATAGGACAATCCCTCAGGAAGTGTTCGGTACTAGCACAGTACAGGCAGAGGTTCTCCATACGGCGTCGTGTCCTCTCTTGAGGTGTCAGGCGAGACCGGTCGACCTGCATAGCCTCCACGGCGGGAGGCACAGGAACAGATTGCAGGGGACCAGAGGAGAGAGGAGCCGAGGAGACGAAACGCCTCGTGCGAACAGAGTCCATATCTTGGCGGAGTTCCTGACGCCTTTCAGAAAAACGCATGTCAATGCGAGTGGCTAGGAATAAGTTCATGTAGATTAGCAGGAATTTCTCGTGCGGCCAGAACATCTTTAATGTTGCTGGATAGGCCTTTTTTGAAGGTCGCGCAGAGGGCCTCATTATTCCAGGACAATTCAGAAGCAAGTGTACGGAATTGTACGGCATACTCGCCAACGGAAGAATTACCCTGGACCAGGTTCAACAGGGCAGTCTCAGCAGAAGAGGCTCGGGCAGGTTCCTCAAAGACACTTCGGATTTCCGAGAAGAAGGAGTGTACAGAGGCAGTGACGGGGTCATTGCGGTCCCAGAGCGGTGTGGCCCATGACAGGGCTTTTCCGGACAGAAGACTGACTACGAAAGCCACCTTAGACCTTTCAGTGGGAAACAGGTCCGACATCATCTCCAGATGCAGGGAACATTGGGAAAGGAAGCCACGGCAAAACTTAGAGTCCCCATCAAATTTATCCGGCAAGGATAAGCGTATCCCAGGAGCGGCCACTCGCTGCGGAGGAGGTGCAGGAGCTGGCGGAGGAGATGACTGCTGAAGCTGTGGTAGCAACTGTTGTAGCATAACGGTCAGTTGAGACAGCTGTTGGCCTTGTTGCGCAATCTGTTGTGACTGCTGGGCGACCACCGTGGTGAGGTCAGCGACAACTGGCAGAGGAACTTCAGCGGGATCCATGGCCGGATCTACTGTCACGATGCCGGCTGGCAGGTAGTGGACCCTCTGTGCCAGAGAGGGATTGGCGTGGACCGTGCTAGTGGACCGGTTCTAAGCCACTACTGGTTTTCACCAGAGCCCGCCGCAAAGCGGGATGGTCTTGCTGCGGCGGTAGTGACCAGGTCGTATCCACTAGCAACGGCTCACCTCTCTGGCTGCTGAAGATAGGCGCGGTACAAGGGAGTAGGCAGAAGCAAGGTCGGACGTAGCAGAAGGTCGGGGCAGGCAGCAAGGATCGTAGTCAGGGGCAACGGCAGAAGGTCTGGAAACACTGGCAAGGGACACACAAGGAACGCTTTCACTGGCACTAAGGCAACAAGATCCGGCAAGGGAGTGCAAGGGAAGTGAGGTAATATAAGGAGTGCACAGGTGATAACCCTAATTGGAACCACTGCGCCAATCAGCGGCGCAGTGGCCCTTTAAATCGCAGAGACCCGGCGCGCGCGCGCCCTAGGGAGCGGGGCCGCGCGCGCCGGGACAGAACAGACGGGGAGCGAGTCAGGTAGGGGAGCCGGGGTGCGCATCGCGAGCGGGCGCTACCCGCATCGCGAATCGCATCCCGGCTAGCAGCAGGATCGCAGCGCCCCGGGTCAGAGGACGTGACCGGAGCGCTGCAGCGGAGGAGGTGAAGCGAGCGCTCCGGGGAGGAGCGGGAACCCGGAGCGCTCGGCGTAACAGCGTGACAGTGGCATGATTTATCACCATATTAAAATTCTTACTAGTGACAGCACACATAGGCAGGCATTTTTAGAAATAACCATAAAGGAATCCAATCCAAGAATCCAATCCTATAATACCATGTTTTTCCAAAACATTACAATATTATGGAGTACGTAAGTTCTTACATAATAAAGAATAAAGACATAAAAAAACACTATTTATAGGAGTCACAATATCATAGGCATGATAAAATTAATTTATATTTATAATAAAAATGCCAATTCTGTTAGGATAAAAGTCGCTAGCTTTTCATTATAGAATCACATCCCTCTGATTCATCCATCCAGATCCCTTCCTTTCACCTTTTTTGGTTAAACTTGATGGACATGTGTCTTTTTTCAACCATACTATGTTACTATGTAACAGTTCTATTGCATCTACATGCCCTCAGTCTAAAAGAACTAAGGGTTTTCTAGACGGGAACATGCATTTACTACATGAAGAGTGAAAACATATAGTACAACATATTGTTGACATATATCAGGCGTCCGACATAGTTTCCCTCCAGCGTGCACCGGAGGGAAATTGATGCTAAAACTGATCCCATTCATTTAAATAGGACAATTCACAATCAATTTTGACGCCGGATAGTTGGACTGATTGCTGCATTCCGGATACCGTACAACTGATCAACTGATGACAACTTGTCATCAGTTGTGGCATCAGTTGTGTCGAGATCTAGGATTAGTTCAACTATGCCGTATGGCGGACATATGGGAGCCTAAAGCATTTTTTTTTTTTAGTCAGTTTACATTTATTTTCTCTTTCATGAAGAAGGACATCTGTGAAGTATGGCTGGGTTTGCATATATCAGTTGTTCGGCACAGTTTCCCTCCGTATGCATCGGAGGAAAACTGATGCTAGAACTAATCCCATTCATTTCAATCAGACATTCCCAATCATCCAGTGTCTCAATTTTGATGCCAGAAGGCTGGACACGCTGGAGGGCACCGGACAGGGGAACACAGATTGCTACGTTTTCCTGTCCGCCCTCCAGAAACAATGGAATCTAGATACCATACAATTGATGCCAGATGCCGAAAATACAGTATGTGAACCCAGCCTAAGAGGACCCCAGTGTATATAGTGTATGCTCTTTGATTTCTAATTGCCAATAGAAAGACAGTTGACAATAGAAACACATCTGAGGGTCATTTCACATGTGCTCTAGCATAGCTTTTTCATACAATTTTAACATCAATGTTAGGAGTGGATCTTAAAAAAAAAAAAAAAAGTTTCTACTTCTCTTGTTTTCTTTTCTTTCTACTTCTTTGTTTTAGGCACTCTTAGTTTTTCCTTCAAAACTTGCACCGAAATACTGCATCAACATTACACACAGTATTCACAAACATGCCATTTGTAAAAGTGCCACAGCATTCAATGTAAAAAGTGAATCCAAAAGGAAGAATGCTGTGGCATTTATAAAGGCATTGAGGTAGTTGGCTGCATTGCCAATTAGCACACAGTGAAACCATGCACCTCTTATCCCGAATTAACATAGTAATGTGTTTAAATTTTTTGATCATGCAATTTTTACAAATTAAATTAACGTGTTTCACATATAAAAACTGTGGGTCTAGTAACCGTGGGACAAAACTGTTGCGATTCACAGTAAAAAAAAAAAAAGGAACACGTAGTATGCACAGTGTAAATGGTCATATGGCATATTACAACAGGTGAACTTTGAAAAGGTGGGTGACACTTAAAGGCTTTTTAAATGGTGGTTATCGGCCGAACAGCATTTTGTGCGGGAAAATCGGCATGTAAAATCAAATTCAATTTGCATTTACATTGTGTGAACCCAGCCAAAGGCTGCATGACCTAACCGAATATTAATCAAAATATGGAAATTGAATAAGGTAAGTTGGATAACCTTGACGGTGTTGGTTTTGGCTAACTAGACATATTTTCTATATTTTTAGGAGGAACCTTTTGTAATGGTTGCAGAGAATATACTTGGTCAACCAAAGAAATATAAAGGTTTTTCAATAGATGTCTTGGACGCGTTATCTCAAAATCTTGGTTTTAAATATGAAATCTATCAAGTCCCTGATGGAAAATATGGGCATGTGCTTCCAAATGGATCCTGGAATGGAATGATAGGAGAACTCATAAATAAGGTAGTAAAAGTTAAACCACTGTTTGTAGGTTAGCGCTGAAGTAACAAATATGTAAAAATATTTTGTAATCAGGACTGAAGTCCTGCAGGTAGTTCCTGCACTATTTCCTCAGCAGGAACATTGCTATATTTAGCAGAAGTCCTGCAGGACTAGCCCTTGAGTGGAAATCTTGAGTCCCTATACTTTTTCCCAGGACCCCTGTTTGTAATTTAAAATAAAACAATAACAGGTGTCAAATATTTTCCTTTCAGGTTATGTTCACACATTGTAAAATGAATAGCAAAATTTACATATAAAAAATAGAATAATAATATCTCTGTATCTTAAAGGAGTTCTCCGCTGCTCAGCGTTTGGAACAAACTGTTCCGAACGCTGAAGGTGGTGCCGGGAGCTTGTGATGTCATAGCCCCCACATTATGTCACTCCCCGCGCCCTCAATGCAAGTCTATGGGAGGGGGCGTGACAGCTGTCATGCCCCCTCCCATAAACTTGCAATGAGAGGGTGGGGCGTGATGTCATTAGGGGGTGGGGCTATGATGTCACGAGCTTTTGGCACTTGCTCCAGTGTTCGGTACAGTTTTCTCCAAGCGCTGAGCAGCGAAGAACCCCTTTAAGTCTAACAATGTGAAAACTAAAAGTCTATGGGATAGTTAGTGCACACACCATTTAAAAAAAAAAAGTCCATAATTCCGAAAGCTGTCACTGTGTAGCAAATGATCGAAATTGCAGTAAAAATTTGCAGAATTGTGGTTAAATTGTGCCATTTTTTCTGGTAAAAGGCAGTTAAAACACAGCAGTTCTGTGACAGTACCACAAAAAATGCAATGTGTGAACTAGAGATGAGCAAATGTACAGTAAATTCGATTCGTCACAAACTTCTCGGCTCGGCAGTTGATGACTTATCCTGCATAAATTAGTTCAGCTTTCAGGTGCTCCGGTGGGCTGAAAAAGGAGGATACAGTCCTAGAAAAGAGTCTATTAGGACTGTATCCACCTTTTCCAGCCCACCAGAGCACCTGAAAGCTGAACTAATTTATGCAGGAAAAGACATCAACTTCCGAGCCGAGAAGTTCGTGACGAATCAAATTTACTGTAAGTTCGCTCATCTCTAGTGTGAACACAGCCATAAAGTCTAAAAGGTCACTGCTAAACTAATTTATGTATAAGAATAATAACAATAATAATAATAATAATAATAATATCTATGATCTGTGTTTCAGATCCACACCACTTCCAATATCTTAAAATGGATGAGGAGTTAAAAACTAAATATTTTAGAAAACTGTCTATATTTTGCACTCATTTAGCTGTATTTACATATAACGAAAAAACTGCCTTTAAAGAGTTTTGCAAGCTATTAAAACATACAGAAACGTACTTAAGCGCATGTTGAAACACTGTAAAAAAAAAAACTGCCATATTTAATTTTATGATCTAAATTTGTTCAAATGTTGTTTTCTTTTTATCATCCACTAATCACAGATCTTGAAAATTGTCACAAACTAAAAAAATAAAAAAGAAAGAAAAAAATAATTCTGTACAAAGTGAATAAGTTATACGGTGATTCTACTTATTTGACATAAAACCTACAAGTCTGTTTTCATATTGTGATTTCATTAATGTTGACAGTTTTTTCTATAATGAAGAAATACTTGCTATGCTCACATTATATTCAGATCAATTTGATTGATTTTATTCGAGAGGCACATGTAGCTTAATAGATATATTCATTACTTCTCTTTAATTATAAATTATTCCCCTTCCTAATGTGTAGCATATTTATGGTTGCTTGTGATGTAATTAAAGCAATGCTACTTCTTTATTTATTTTTTATAGAGAGCAGATATTGCTGTGTCAGCAATCACAATAACACCAGAAAGGGAAAGCGTGGTGGATTTCAGCAAACGTTACTTGGATTACTCAGTAGGAATTCTCATCAAAAAACCTGAAGAAAGAATAAATATCTTCTCACTCTTTGCACCTTTTGACTTTGCTGTCTGGGCTTGCATTGCTGCAGTTATACCAGTAGTTGGCGTACTGATATTTGTCTTGAATCGTATTCAGGCAGTTAGAGCTCAGAGTACACCTCAAGCAAGTCCTTCCACCTCCTCTACACTGCACAGTGCCATATGGATTGTATATGGGGCATTTGTCCAGCAAGGTGAGCTCATAATAACATTTCATAATTTTATATCTGTCAGAAGACTTCTGTATAAGAATAATTTAAGGGGACCCTTAATACAACAGACAAGCATACAAGCCATGCTCTTTCCATAGCTTCCATAATTAAGACTCCCTCCTAGCAGACATTTTCCCCCCATATCTTTGTGAGGTATAACAGGTGGGTGTACCCCTTTAGGGTTAAATTCATTCTATGGAAATAAGTGAGGGAAATTTCTAAAAGCTGGATTCCTCTTGGACTCACACCTTTCTGCTCTCTGGTAAATAAAGAAGGAATAATACAGAATTAGTGGAAAGTGACACCACATTTACAATAAATAACAATATCTTTTTAATGTAAATGCACTATGCGATAGTAACCTATTGTTTTCTCTGTATGCTAGTCGCCAGACCAATCTAGTCTTCATCTGTAGTCCAGTCTGATCACAGAGCCCTAACGCCACTCCCAGCAGTGATCTCGCACATGCACTGTGCCTAGGTGGAACTGTCACATGCTTCAGTTTCCTGCTGAGAGGTGGCTTGGTGATCAGGCGGGACCACAAGAGGAGATGGGAGTGATGCCTAGTGCACTAAATAATAAATAATTAGAATACAGAATAAATGATGGATTACCATGACGCAGTTCATTAACTTTGCAAAGGTATTACTTAATTTTTTTGCAGTTGTAGTGCAATATAAAGATTAATGTGGTGCCATTATCCCTTTAACCCATTCAGGACAAAGAGTGTACAGGTATGCACTTGTGTACTGGTCATTAAGGACCAAGAGTGTACCTGTATGCCCTTCATCCTTAAGGAACTTTGAAGTGAGTGAAGGAGCTGCGCTCGCTACAGAGCAGTAAGTGTGGGCTACTATCAGTAACCATAAACTCACTGCTAATGACAGGCAGCTGCGATCCCGCCACTGCTGGTCATTAACCATTTAGATGTTGTGATCAATGCCAAACATGGCATCTAAAGTGAAAGTAAAACATCTGTGGTAGCTAAGAGGAGCTCACCAAACCTCCGCAACACTTGATCAATGTTCTGGTGGATCTCTGCTATGGGGACAGTAAAGTGTGGCCCTAGTACTGACTGATTTAATGCTCTGAATCATTCAGCCGAAGATTCCTGTTCTGTACAGACCATTTCCGAGTAATGCTTTTCTTCTCAAGAGAAAAGTAAAAGGAAACACTGGTAGAGATAACACTGCATCCACCACCATTCACAGCAGAGCTCAGTATCCCCCCTCCCTATAGAGGTCTCCAATTAATCCGTATGGGACAGATCCATGGGTCCTGCAGTAAAGCATATTACAAAATGTTGTTAAAAATAGTTTATACCAGATGGCATATGCCATAAAAAATTTCAAAAAATTACAATAAAAAGAAAAAAAACAGATTAGAGTATTAGAATTGATTAGAATGTAGAGTATGGAAAAATGCAATGCTTAATGAGAAACTTTACAGAGAGTAATCATCATTCTTCTTGTTTTTTTTCCTCTTCTTAGTCCTCATTCTTCGTTTCTTTCTATTTTTTTATTTCACTTTCTTTTTTTGTGATCAAGCCTTCTCTATATTTTTTTCTAGTTAATAATATTTGATTGCCAAATAATATTTGATTGCTAAGTCAACAATAGTTACCGATCTTTCACAATCATAATAACAACAAAACAAAAAAAAAAAAAAACATTTAGCAAGGAAACACTGCTAGGAGACAATGTACTAGTCCCATACTATAAAGAACTGCTTTCCACAGAAGCATCAATCATTTTTATAGTGAATAAAAGCAACAATTCAGTGTGGAAAGTTATAGGGATAGCGGTAGAAGTGAGGAATGAGAACGTTGGCATGGCTCATCATCTTAGTCATTGGGGTGGTTACTTTATAGATGCAAAACTGTGGAACTGCTGTTCTATGTAATATAATGAAGACTTGCCCTAATGATGAACCCATAATCTGGGATTTTAGTCTCTGAAAATGAAAACATGCAAAACTGTCAGTTGTATTTCTGCATCGGGATTTCAAGGAAATCTCGTAGGATAAAAATTGATTCAGTCATTATTAAGGTCAGTAAAAGCAATTTACATTGATAGAAGGCTTTATAAGGGTATTGATGGTCTATTTTTAGGATGAGCCATCAATGTTTAATTGGTGGAGGTCTGACCTTTGGGACCCTGCCAATCAGCACATTGTTTACATAGGCTTAGTAGCTAGAAGCCTGTGCCCGGCAATACAGTTCATCCCTTTCTGTCCCTAAAACTGAAGCTTATCCAGTCTGACACTACAGCTTGTCTTAGAATAAGATTTTTTTTTCTCCACTCTGTTAAATATCTTCTTCATTGTGATTCTGCAGGAAGAACGAGGGACTTATTTTCCATGATATTTATTATATTAATATATAATATATTCTATAAATGCTATGTGACCAAACACTTGTCATAGTGACTGTTATACCAGTGTTTACTGTGTCCATTTTAGAATTCTATTCAAGTTTTATATTGAAATAATTCATGTTATTACATTGCTTTTCATATAAACAGATACACATACGATCTGATACTGATGATTTGCTCTAAGATCCCAGTATAGAATATTAAAAATAAAAAAGCCTCATTCTCAATCTTATATCCAGTCATTTCCTGTATTTGGTATATTGCTTTCCATATGCTGTACAAATAGATAATCTACAAAGATTACCCATCAAACTTAGATTTTCTTTAAAAAAAAAAAATGAGTGGGATAAAATGTGTTTTATTCTCCTTGTTGTTGCCTTTATTACAATTTTATTTTTCATATTGTAACCCATTTTTAAAAATCCCATTAAAATAATATTTCCCTTTCCTGCCTTTCCTATAACCTTGTGGCCTCCATCATCTCAGGTGCAGATGTTTCATTCCATGCTTCATTGAGTGCAAATGTCTATGGGTCATGGTATACAACCCGATGAGAGTTGACCTTTGTTATAAAACATGACTCCCTCATTATATGGAACAAGTAACTCTTGAGTATTTATGGTTTTGATTGATTATTTCTAGATTTTTTATAAAGAGAAAGAGACACAATTAATGCACTATATTGTCTGTGTTATTTTTAGGTGGGGAATCTGTGGCAAATTCAGTGGCTATGCGGATTGTGATGGGAAGCTGGTGGCTCTTCACACTTATAGTGTGTTCATCTTATACAGCAAATCTGGCAGCATTCCTAACTGTATCAAGAATGGACAATCCCATAAGGTAGAGTTGATCTTAAAATTCTTTATAGTTATCAATGTTTAATGGTCATGAACACTGCCTAAACATGAATATGTAGCATACAGTATATAGTGCATTTATCTCTCACTATCAATAGTTAAACTCGCCTGATAGTAGTTTCCATTCCTAAAATCTTAACAACATAAGTGGAAAAGATATTGAATGAGAATTTGTCAGCTCTACAGATGAAGCAAAGTTAACAATCACAGTTTTTGGGGTATATTAACAAGTTTCTCCATTCTGTTATCTGTAAAGCAGACTACTGCAATGGCATGGGCTATGATATCTGGATGTGACTGTGTTTGTTAACTTTACTAAATCTGTAGATCATGTACAGGAGGCTTCAAGGAGGCTATGGTGAGCTCCATCCCTATTTCAGTACCTTCTTTCTGTCACCAGACTACTCCTCCACAAAGATTGGTTGTCCACTCATCTTCCACATATTTCGATATAGGTTGCTAAAGTAGTTCATATATATAGCCTCGTTGAATTGTTCTACCATAGAAAGTTCAGGAAGTTTGAATGAGGAGGAATAGATGGTTTTCCAATTGCAGTAGAATCTCCCAATGGCAAACACTTATGGGGAATAAAAAAGTGTCCACTATTGAGAAATGTCCCCTATTGGGAAAAAAGGCTCAAGATCTTTCTAAATGACCGAATACTGTACTGTACTCACTCCAGAGTGTAATTACCTACCTTTAATCACCCCTTATCACCCCCCATATCATTTCATCCCCCTTTATACCCTGTGTTACCTTATTCCCCCATGCCTTGTGCCAAATTATCCCCCCCATGTGCCACATCATTTCCCATTGATCCCCTTGTGCCATTTAATTCCTCCATTTACCCTCTGTGTAAATTCATCACCCCCCCCCCCCTCCTCTTTATGAAGTGGCACTTTTTGTATCTGAACGTGATATAGAACAAACAGATTCCCTTGAAAAAAATTTTTTTTTACTTTTTAACTTTAAAAGTGGAAATACATATAAAACCAGTTTCTATAATACAAAATAATATATTAAAAAAACCTCAATAATAACAACACAAGACTACCTGATTTATTGTGTTTGTCAAAGGCTCAAGATTTACCCCCTTTTTGGGTGGGACACAATCACTAATCTTGAGACAAGTTTTAACATCTCTGGACCTGTTTAATATACATATGTGGTTCTCAGACTAGTTTGCCCAAAACATGTCCCCAATGATATCTAGCTCTGAAATACCTCCACAACAATCTCTACCTATTATATGGTAATGATGATGCCCAGCCTCATTAATCCCTTATCGACCAAGGACGTATATTTACGTCCTTGGCCGGCTCCAGCGATATAACGGGTCGGTCCTGCAGTGCCGTGTGCTATTAACCCTTTAGACACGGCATTCAAAGTTGAACGCCGCGTCTAAAACTAAAGTGAAAGCTGCCCAGCTGCTCAGTGGGGCTGATCGGGACCACCGCAGTGAAAATGTGGTGTCCCGATCAGCTGGGACACGAGCGGAGGTCCTCTAACCTGCCTCTGGCATGTCCCTTCGGCGATTGATTGCTCCAAGCCTGAGATGCTATGGCTTTGCAGTGAACAGTGCTGGCAATCAGTGTTTGCAGTGCTATAGGTCCCTATGGGAGCTATAACACTGCAAAAAAAAGTGTAAAAAAAAAGTTAATAAATGTGATTTAACTCTTTCCTTAATAAAAGCTCAAATCACCCCCTTTTCCATTAAAAAAAGACACCATGTAAATAAAAATAAATATAAACATATGTGGTATGTGCGTAAATGTCTGAACTATAAAAATATATCCTTAATTAAACCGCACGGTCAATGGCGTACGCGCAAAAAAATTCCAAATCCAAAATAAAGTATTTTTGGTCGCTTTTTATATCATGAAAAAATGAATAAAAATATAAAGTCTATCTGCATGTTATACGTTGATAAACTGTTTCTTGCTCCGCATAAGCCGCTGTGGTTCAATTATTTAAAGCTGCCACTTTAGATCATGTTATTGCAGCAGCTTCTGCAGGGCCAGAGTCCCGTTACCGCCCGATTCCCTCCCTATCCTCGGCTTTTATATCTACCTCTCCTGGGGGCTTTCATATTTACGTCTCCTGGGGGAGCGCCCCTGCAGGCTCCGGCGGCATCCTGTGCTGTTGCTGTGCACTGACGAGTGACATCCTCAATGTGACGTCACTCGTCAGTGTGTAGCGCACAGCAACAGTGCAGGACGCCATCGGAGCCTGCAGGAACACGTCCCCAAGAGAGGTAGATATGAATGCCGGGGATGGGGAGGGAATTGGGCAGTGGCTGTGGGACTTTGGCCCCGCAGAAGACACTGCAGTTACATGATCTAAAGCGGCTGCTTTAAATCGTTGAACTGCAGCTGCTTCTGCGGGGCCACAAAGAGTTTATTGGGGTATACACGCACCTACACACAAGCTCATTTTAATAAGGAAAAATGAGTGTGTGCGTTATAGGCCAGTGTGTGGTATACCCCAATAAATACGGTAAGTGTCATCTATGTATTAATGTATAGTGTTAAGAATTCATCATTATGCTAATTAATTTATTAGTAAAACTAAAATAGGGTCTATGTAGAAGTGATTTTTGCTACATTACTACAGAAAGTCCACATTGCAGAAACAAAAACTAAAGATGTGTTATAAAACAGAATGTTCTCCTGTCTTTTTCTTTCTTCCTATTTGGACATCCCCTTGTGTTAAGCATTCATGTGCCCCTTGCAATCATTACTGGTTATTAGTGTCTGTTATCTTCGGCTATTCTTCTCTGAAAAGATGAAACAGATTGAAAGCAGATACAAAGATATCTGTTGAAGAGCCTGTTGTGTGCTGGTATCCTACATCAGTAATACCTATATTATTTGTGATACTGCTTAGTAACAGAGAACCCATGTATTAGCTCCACCCATAATTTTTGCCTTATTGCATCATTTCATTAGGAAATATTTTTGTATTTCTATACATTTTTCTGCTTTATTATTAGATTTTATGTTGTTTTTTTTTTATTTCAATTAGGCTTTGTTTTTTGTTTTACAATAGATAACAAGTCGGTAGTATATATTTTCTCTCCTATTTTTCTTAAAACTTATAGTGCATGCAGTAGCTTGCATGCAGTATTAAATAGAACAAGCAGCTTAACTGGTAAAAACAGTTCCTTAGAACATAGCTTGGATGATATCGTGCTAGGCTATATGACTTCAATAACACAGTGATAAAGCAGGCTCTCAATTGGAATCCAAGCACAAGCAACACAGTTTTTCTGTCAAAAAGCAATCTATCTATGATTGGAGAGGCGAGAGTCTGGAGACTGAAAAATTAGATATCCCACAGGGCTGACTTACGTACAGCTTTTACACTACTGCTGTGTCTGAGCTACAGGTATAGCAATGCTGTCTGAAAGCAATGTGAATCCTCCGAGATGTGTAACTTTTTATATCATCTACTATTGCGGCTACTTAAAAATAAAATAAAATGATGACCTGAGACAGTTTGCTAAATGACAAGTATATTCTGAAAAACAATATCATATTTATATAGGGCATTATTATTTTTACAGACAATGTTTGAGCAACATATTATATATGGTATGTGATTTTTTTTAAATAATTAATAGGTTTACATGGTATGGTATATTAAAAGAATCTATAAATTAACATTGAATAACTATCATCTGGTTGACCCATGCATTTATGCTCTAGGTGTAAATTGTAATGCTGTTACTATATCTAGACTGTTTAACCCCTTAAGGACTCAGCCCATTTGGGCCTTGAGGACTCAGACAATTTTATTTTTACGTTTTAGTTTTTTCCTCCTCGCCTTCAAAAAATCATAAATCTTTTATATTTTCATCCACAGACTAGTATGAGGGCTTGTTTTTTGCGTGACCAGTTGTCCGTTGTAATGTCATTACTCACTTTACCATAAAATGTATGGCACAACCAAAAAAATACTATTTGTGTGGGGAAATGAAAAAGGAAACCACAATTTTGCTAATTTTGGAAGGTTTTGTTTTCACGCCGTTCAATATACGGTAAAAATGACATGTGTTCTTTATTCTTTGGGTCAATATGATTAAAATGATACCCATGATAATATACTTTTCTATTACTGTTGTGCTTAAAAAAATCGCAAACTGTTTAACCAAATTAGTACGTTCAAAATCCCCCTATTTTGAAGACCTATAACTTTTTCATTTTTCCGTATAAGTGGCGGTATGAGGGCTCATTTTTTGCACCGTGATCTGTAAATTTTATTGATACCATATTTGCTTATATAAAACTTTTAATACTTTTTTAATACATTTTTTTTGGGAATAAAATGTTATAAAAAAGCAGCTATTTTGGACATTTTATTTTAATAGTTGGTATATTTACGCACACGGCGATACCAAATATGTATATAAAATATATATTATTATTTTTTTTGGGGGGGGGGGTGAAATAGGGAAAATGGGACAATTTCCGTTTTTATTGGGGGAGGGGGTTTTCCCATTTTTTTTACTTTTATTTTTTTTACTTTTTTTACTTTTATTTTTACACTTTAATAGTCCCCATTGCTAATACTGTTCAGTGCTATGTATAGGACATAGCACTGATCAGCATTATCGGTCATCTTCTGCTCTGGTGTGCTCGATCACAGACCAGAGCAGAAGACCCCGGGAGACAGCCGGAGCAAGGTGAGGAGACCTCCGGCCGCCATGCCGGATGACCGGATCGCTGCGGCAGCGCTGCGGCCGATCCGATCATCCATTTAAAGTACCGCGATGCTGCAGATGCCGTGATCTGTATTGATCATGGCATCTGAGGGTTTAATGGCGGACATCCGCATGATTGCGGATGTCTCCTATTACGGGCGGGTCCCTGGCTTCTTAGCTTAGGGGTGATTCTGCCACCTACATTTCTGAAAAGTCTATGTGATTATACACTGGCAGGTGAATAGGGCAGGACACCCACGGAAAACTGGGCAAGTTCTGGCCAGTGGTTTAACTGACAATGTATTACGGTTTAATTGACAAACTGACAATGTATGGCAGGTTATCATAGTGGAGAAAAATGGGGAAACTGGGGGGGGCTCCTCGTGTGATACCATAAGGATGGTAGGAGAGAGAGAGAAAGCAGGGCCTATTTAACCACTAGGTTGTAGCTGCTCACCTTGCAGCAAGTAAAAACTTGCATATCAACCCACAACGGGGTATAGAGAGAAATCCGGAACCGCTGCTGAGCCTTAGGTTGCAGAAGTGGTAAAACCAACTCCTGAGGAAGGACAAATAATAGCAAAGCGAAAAAAAAACTTCAGATGGCGCTGCTGGTTCCAATGGTGAGGGTAACAAACTGTAGCCAGAGATGTAGGTAATACAAACCACTGGACAGTTTATTAAATAAACAATAAAACAATAAAACAGTAGCATGATGCGTTTCGGGGGAGCCTCCCCTCTGAGCCTCTGAAGAAGGGGGAGGCTTCTTCAGAAAACTTAACAAAAGTCCACCTGTAGTTCTTGGGTGTCATGCGGCATCAAGCAAGTCTTTTTCAGGCCTCCAGGCAGGCTGCTCACCAGCTTCCAACCTTGGAGCAAAAGCAGGGAAGAACTCCACATTCAGCTCTCTCTGGCAGTATGAGCTGCAACTAGCAAATCCCCCTCAGCTGGTGAAGCAGGCTACCTTTAAGGCCAACAAAAGGCTGAAGCAAAAATGAGGAAAATCCGGCTCCCAGGACTGGATAAAAAATAGGCTTTAATGAATCATATTAAAATCAAAAATAGAAAAGGGGGATGAAGTAAAAGCACAAACGAAACGCACCAACGCGTTTCGACTTGTTAACAAGTCTTAATCATGGTCAATGCTACAGACAACAGATATACCTTATATACTATTCAAAAAGGTGACGTCACCCTCTAAAATCAGGTGAGCACCCGGCAAGAGGGAAAACAAGACATGGATTGTGGGGAATGGCCCCCACCCAGCACCATTCCCAGTAAGAGCTGTCCGGAATTGGCTTTCCAGCCATACTATAGCAACAGTGTCAGTCTGCATCGCAGCAAAGACACTGGATAAATACTGGCTCTTACTGCCAGGCCAGGAGCCTTGGTTACACTTGTTGCCAATCAACCCCCATACCTTTCACCTTCTCACAGTATCCAGTATTCATCTCATCTTGCTTCATGCTTAAAATATGGCTGTCAGTCCGCAAGCAACAAAGCATTCAGCTTTATACCATGGTTAGTAATCATTATGGTAGTCTTAGTCCTCACTATTATTTTGTTTTGGTGCCTCATGCCCAATCCCTTCTTGTTCGACTGATTCCACCTCCAAATTCTCAATAGTTATAGTACAGCAACTAAAATGTGAACCTTCTACCACCCCCTGCTCAATCATTACTGTGAGCGTTTGCCTCAGAAGGAATCTAAGTGGCATTATATTGTTTCTTCTGCTGTTTTCCCTGCTAACAAATCTTGCCTCTTCAAAAGGCCTTTAGGACATTATACAGTATTTGTCTCTGATCAGCTGCCAATGGATTTAGAGGTGCACCGAAATGGAAATTTCAGAACCGAAACAAAACCGAAATAAAAAAAAATGTCCGGCCGAAACCGATACCGAAAATGACTTCTCCCCGTCTTCTGGTAAAATGCTGCGCTCCGCTCATTGGATTAGATTAGATTCCCCCACATTAGATTGCCAGCTCCCCCACATTAGGTCGGAAGTTCCCCCACAATAGTAGGCAGCTCCCCCACAATAGTAGGCAGCTCCCCCACAATAGTAGGCAGCTCCCCCACAATAGTAGGCAGTTCCCCCACAATAGTAGGCAGCTCCCCCACAACAGTAGGCAGGTTCCCAAATTAGGTCAGCATTTCCCCCACAATAGTAGGCAGGTTCCCCACAATAGTAGGCAGCTCCCCCAAACAATAGTAGGCAGTTCCCCACAATATTAGGCAGCTCCCCCCCAACAATATTAGGCAGCTCCCCCACATTTTTAGGCAGCTCCCCCCCACATTGGGTCAGCAGTTCCCCCACAATAATAGGCAGGTTCCTCACAATAGTAGGCAGCTCCCCCACATTAGGTCAGCATTTCCCCCACAATAGTAGGCAGCTCCCCCCAACAATAGTAGGCAGTTCCCACACAATATTAGGCAGCTCCCCCCAACAATATTAGGCAGCTCCCCCCACATTTGTAGGCAGCTCCCCCACACATTAGGTCAGCAGTTCCCCCACAATAGTAGGCAGGTTCCCCACAATAGTAGGCAGTTCCCCCACAATATTAGGCAGCTCCCCCCACATTTGTAGGCAGCTCCCCCCCACAATTTTAGGCAGCTCCCCCAACAATATTAGGCAGCTCCCCCCCAACAATATTAGGCAGCTCCCCCCACAATATTAGGCAGCCTCCCCCCCACAATATCAGGCAGCTCCCCCCAACAATATTAGGCAGCTCTCCCCCCCCACAATATTAGGCAGCTCCCCCCAACAATATCAGGCAGCTCCCACCAACAATATTAGGCAGCTCCCCCCCCCCCAATATTAGGCAGCTCCCCCCCCAATATTAGGCAGCTCCCCCCACATTTGTAGGCAGCTCCCCCCCCCCCCCACATTAGGTAAGCAGTTCCCCCACCCCACAGACATACAGCTTCCAGCCATATACAGTGTATGGCTGGAGGCTGTATGTCTGTACTGCTGCCCCCACAGTGTTCCAGTCACCGCTCCTCCGGCCCTGGGTCACATCTACTGCTATGGCCTATGGACCATAGCAGTAGGTGCCGGGACCGGGGGAGCTGTGACCGGAACACTGAAGAAGATGACGTGGTCACTTACCAGGCCCCGGCCGACGTGCGTTCTCCTGCGACGATCCTGCGGTCCTCCTGCGTCTCTATGGTTGTACGCACGGGACGTCAGTGACGTCCCGTGCGTACGACCATAGAGGCGGAGAAGCGAAGAACCAAAGGAGGATCGCGGGAGAACGCCGGGGAATGGTGAGTGACCGGCGGACATCCTTATGTCTCGAAAAGATTTTTCGGGACACAGGGATGTCCGGGATAGGATTAGGAATACTTATTTTTATGTGCCCGGGCCGGCTCCCGTGTGTGGCTGCAGGCGGGGGCCGACCAGAGCATATAAAAATACTGTATGCTAAAAACCAGGGGGCCTCCAGCTGTTGTTAAACTACAACTCCCAGCATGCCCGGACAGACTTTGCCGGTCCGGGCATGCTGGGAGTTGTAGTTTCACAACAGCTGGAGGCCCCCTGGTTTTTAGTACACAGTATTAGTTTTTATATGCTCTGGTCGGCCCCCGCCTGCAGCCACACACAGGAGCCGGCCCGGGCACATAAAAAGAAGTATTCCTAATCCTATCCCGGAGAGCGCAACCCCCCCCCCCAGATGTTGCGGCCAGCCCCCCCTGCACCCCCCACGAGTGCCTCTGCCACTGGCAGTGTTTGTAACTTGTGCTGTGGGCGGGCAGGGGAGGTGGCTCATTATCGGCACATTTTTTGTTGTTTCAGCATTTTGCCGAAATAGGTATTTTCGGCCGATATGTATCGTCTGCCGATATATCGGTGCATCCCTACTGATAATCTCACTGGCTCCAATAGATGCCTGTCTGCTGCATCAGTAAACCTGTCAAAACTTTCTGCTGCTGGTATCAGCTGTTAAACCGGTGTACCCTACTAAGTGGTTCAGGAAGACAATTTTAGAGCTGTAAAGGTAGGAGGGTATGCATAAAGGTATAATAATGGCTTATATGAGTGTAAACTCCCCTGAACATGGCCAGTACATCCTTCAGACCAACATATATTTTAAAGAAATGTATTTCTTACCAGCACAACTCTGGGGGAGTCACTAATGCCTGTCTTTGTTGCGGTGTAACACGTATTGGCTATGGCCCTAGCTACTACTCCAATTATCTACCATCGCATGCACTGTTCTGCACACTAACGACTGCATGACGTGGCCCACCCTCTCCTCCACAGGCATACTGCTGTTTGCAGGATATAGATTTGATAATGGATAAGTGACAGCATGGACAAAGAGGAATACTGGATGACAGTGATGTCGACAATAAAGAGATGATACTTCCTGTGGATGAGGCCTCCCTACTAGACAAGATAGGGACAACAAGCGACAGTAGGAACAGCATCCACAGCAAGAGCAGCAGAGTTTTATTCACATTATGCTCCTTTAGATTGTCCCACACAGCCTTGTGATGCCTCTTCATGTGGTTACATGGAGCCATACTTCCTAAACATATGCCCTTGCCATTCCTTACTTTCTGATTGCATGTGCGGCACGGTGCCTATTTTTTTACACTGGGAAGGTATAGAAGAATTGCCATATAACAGATTTCGTAAAATAGCTATATGTAGACCATTCAAACATGTCCCTTCTCTGGCAAGCGTTTTTCTTTAGAATACAAATGCAGCAGCAGCAGTGTCTCTAATATGGTCATGCCAGCACACCTACAGTACATATTGAATGGTTTGCATCTCTTTATTACTGCCAGCACCACTACCATCTTACTCTGATGACATCACCTCCTCCTCACCTGGCGTCCATGCCCTGTCCAAAACCACATCATCATAGTTCTCTTCATCATATTAACCACTCCTCATTTTTTCTGAAGTCTCCTTGGCTACTTGTCTCCCCCCCCCCCACTCCACCTCACCATTTCCACTCTAATGACTGACACTATCATGACACCTACCACCAGTCCTACTTCCACAGCTTCTTCCATCCACTGCTTTCACCTCCACCACCTCTGCAACACACTCCAAAAGCTGAATGTTCTCCTCACACAACTGTTCCTCATCATTATCATTGTCCTTAGCACCTGGGGTGTTGTCTTCTCATAAAAAATAGTAAGGCCCAACTAGGAGGGGGTAGTAAACAAAGATGATAGAATACAAAGGGAATAAATGCCTATTTTACTATGTCAAGTAACTGTAGAGGAAGAGGAATACACTGACACCTGGCTTAAGGTCATGATGTCATAGTCTTTCTCCCTCAGAGATAATGGAAAATATGTCAACCAGTCCACAATGGCCATATTCTCCGAAACAACACATACTCTGGAGAAGAGGGATAGCTTTCTGATGCTGCTACTACTACCAGCCACATGGCTGTTGCTACTTCTAAAACTGTATGATAAGAGAAAATAAAAGGAAAGAGAGGACAGCGCCTCATGTAACTCTGCGAATATAAATTGAGGTGACAACCTAAAGTTGGACTCTCACCTGTTGCACCTCTTGGTTTTTAAGCATATCACCCCATATAGTGGGGTACCAGGGAACTGCCAGCCAGAGGAGTAATTGCTGGACACCGAGTGATCGGGTCCACAATTAGGCAAATTCAGGAAAAGAAAAAAGAACTCCAACTCGGTGCTGTTCCAATGAGGCAATGTTTCCGTTCTTAATCAAGTAAAACCATATTTATTTAATAAATTAGTTTTACAGGCACATCAAAGGCAAGACGCGTTTCCGGTCACTACATACCCTTTCTCAATTGCAGATGTAAGTAGTAAGAATAGCGGTCATTTATAGTTACAAAAAGCCCGCCAACAAAAATGAGGAGTGGCTAAACCTCCTTAGTGCGAGTACATTTCTATAAAACATCATAGAATTAAAATCGAGCATTTTATATCCTGCTACAATACAATTTAAGAATACATTACAAAAAGTTAAAAATTAATCAAGAATAGACAAAAGACATTGATTGCACCTTTAACCCAGACCTAAACGGGCTCCTTTCCGTGAGCTCCGTGAACATAATAAACATAGAGTCAACAAACTTACCATGAGCGAAGAATTTACTAAAACTGGGCCTGGAAACATGGCAGCTACTTGTATTGAAGCTTGGAAAATGAGTGCTGCTACTTGTCCTCAGCCTGGACAAGTGACTTGTGCCCACAGTGCTGGGGTACTGACACCAACATGCTTAATGAAAGAGGACATGGCAAGCTTGTCCTGACAAATTTTAATTTAAAAATTATCTTTAATTGGAATTTTGACAACCCTTTTTCCACCGATTTTTCCATTTTGTTCATGTGGAACTACTAAAAACGGCATGCTTGAATATGTGATTAAACAATATTTTAGTTAGACTCACAAAAAAACTTTTCAACTTTATTCAATCTATTTGTGTGCCCAATGAAAAATCGGATTGTAAAATAATTGAATATACGAGTTAAACAATGTGCTTTCAAAAGTTACACAAAACCTTGTTTTCACAGTTTTTTCCCCTGAGTATACCACAAACAGAAAATGCCACACTTAACAGTGACACAGAATTTGCCATGACAGACCAAATATAGCACACTGTCTGCTTTCTGTACACTGCCCTTGAATATAGTAGTGAAGTGGTCTTACTCCTATCTGAGCTACACAATGCACACATTGTCCCTCACACCGATCTTCTCCTTGCAGCTGCTCTCTCTAAAATGACATTCTTAAACTGCCTCCTGATAGGCTGGGAGCTCCAATATATGCAAGGCATTAGTGGCTTCCTTGCATTAAATAGTTAGTATGGTTGAAAAAAGACCCATGTCCATCAAGACATGTCATGTGATTATTCCTTCTACATTCAAGGTATCTTGCACTAGCCTTCTATTTTACCTCATTTTGCCAAAGCAATCTTGCCAATTTTTTCATAGTTATTTTTTTTTATTAACGTTCTGCTAGAATAATTTTCGTGAATAATCTGAATTGCATTATCCATAACAGCAATCAGGAAAGTTATCATGTTTATCCTTTTATAGCCCTTTGCCAATGGTTTTCCAAGCCACTCATACATTTAAAATAACCTTGAGCTGAAAAGCATACATGTGAATTATGTCACTCTACTGCATGTTACACATATTAGCTTAGAGTCCATAAATTCAGATTAAAATTTTATCTCAATAACATGCATTTAATTTCAAGTACTTGCAAAATCAGGCCACATAACCTTTCTATTTGAATGATTGAAGTATGAGAGCAGTTAAAATTTTATTGCTCTGCTCATTTATGTGTGACTCAATAACCATAAAATATAAACCAGTAAGTGACATAACCATTTACTGCTGGCAAAATGGCACTCATCTGCATCAGAGGTTAAATGGTAAATGGTTTGTGAAAAAATACCTGACAAAAGTGCCATTCTTTGTTTCTACAGTATCTGTTACCTAGCATTAATACCTTATCTATTTACTATTGCAAATGTGCCAGAATTGTGTAATTTGCACAAAAACTTTATTTATGATTTTGGCCACATCAAGACACTTTTTTTGTCCTGTCTGAAAATGTGTGTGGCTTGCTGTAAAGGTTGGCAGCTTACATAGAAGGAGCATGGACTAAAGTTTAAAAAATGTGTCCAAGTTTTGGTGCAAAATTTTGATGTAAAGTATATGTTATGTCTGGGGTAGACATCAGTACAGACCTGAATCTCAACCAAAACTTGGACAATCCACCCCTAAAGCACAGTCCCTTTACTCACCAATTGTTGGATGTGTCTGGTAAGTCAGACTGGCCAGGTCAGTAACACATGAGCAGATAAGGTACTAAATTAACATACAAAAGGGTAAACTAGGGACAAAACAGAGTGTAAACCTAGAGGGGAGCATATTGCAAGAATCAGAGCTATAGTAAGATAGTGTCAAACCAAGAGGTTAGCCAAGTACAAAATCAGCAATCAAAGGCAGGGCCAGCTCACAAGTAGTGGTCAGGTCAGGTTGGCTTGGTCACAAATAGCACAGGGAAAAGTAACACAGACTGAGGGATAAATCTGCAATCGCAGACCATGATGACAGAGGAGTTTAAATATCTGCGGTAAGACGCGTGACTATAGGTGTCGCAGCTGATTGGCCCGATGCTCACACCCCCTCATTGGCCAGTTTCTCCTCTTCACACAATGATAATTGGCCCTGTGACATGCAGGGCTCTCATCAGGACAACAAGTGACATTAACAGCTGGGAAAGTGAGGGCCAGAGGTGATATTGGAACTGGACTGGTAAGTTTGTGACAGTATGTTAACTAAAAGCTGGTCTAAACATAGACTAGACAGTCTAAAAACATGCCATAAAAAAACAAATAAGGTGTCTCCAGCTCCCAAAAAAATAAAAAATAAAATAACAGCTAGATTAATAAGTATACAGTACATTAAGAACCAAAGGAAGCAAAGAAAAAGGTCCCTGTGAACAGTGGCTTAGCTTTCCATGTAAAGGGAGCATTTCTTCAGCCTTATCATCCGCAGAGTGTGGCATCTGCCTTTCCCTTCTCTGCACCTGCTGCCTCTCATAGTGGGCCACCTCTGCTCAGAGTAAGCAAATGAGACATGCTGTTCAAGCTCAACTACCATTACTGTTTTTTCTCCATATTTACAATACTCTACTGGGACTTTTAGGGCCTCAATTACAGAAGGAGCTTTGCTGTCTGAGTTATAATTCTCCATGCACATAGATACAGACATTGCTTTTCCATCGAGTTGGTAACATCAACAATTTCATTTAAATTATTTGTGGGCATGGAGTACAGATCATGAATGTGTACTTCATGGGTAGAGATGAGCAAATCGAACCTGACAAATCCAAATTAGTTACGAATATAATAAAAAATTTGATTTGCAACGAATGCGAATATCGCAGCGATTCTATCATGCAAATTGCTTCATTAAACTCAATTTAATGTGGTCCAGGCTCCATGGCATCTACATGGAGGATCCACATGTGATCTCTGGTAAGGTAGGAATGAGGGTAGGTGGGATGCCCCTGAATCACATGCAGGATGCAGCCTATCAGCAGCCAGTCACCCCTGTCACAGCCCTATATAATTGGCAGCCATATTCAGGCTAGTTACTTCATCCTTACACTGCAGAGAGCTAGATAGGGACAGACAGCCCTGTGTGTTACACAGAAATTTTTTTCCTGCAACAATTTACCTCCTAGTCAAGTCAGCGTTCTGTTGGACAGAGAGCAGTTTGTTTGTCACAGAAAAGCATTCTTACTGCAGTGATCCACCTCCCAGTCACTGTCTACAGCATTCTATTATAGAGAGGATCAGAGAGAAGTGTTTTGCACAGAAGAATAGCAGTGATTCAGCTCAAGCACAAATCCTGCCTAGAAGCACTTAAAGGGAAGGGAGTGAGATTGAGAATTTTGGAGACCGTGTGCTGCAACACTGGTGTCTACTGCTGGTGTTAAACACAAAAACTTTTTTAAGCATACTGTACCACATTTTTCTGCCCTCATAAGGGCATATCGCATACATACATCTAAGCGTTGTACCATTTTGTTCCTGATAAAGTCTCAAGGGCCTGGATACTTTGAAAGGACAGCCGAAAGTACTCACTGGCTGGTGTTGTACACAAAAACTTTTTAAGCACACTGTAGCACATTTTTCTGCTCTCTTAAGTGCATACCACATACGTACATATAAGTGTTGTATCATTTTGTTCCTGATAGAGTCTCAAGGGCCTAGATTTTGTAAAAGGACAGCCAAAGGTACTCACCGGCTGGTGTTTTACACATACTTTTTTAAGCTAACTGTAGCACATTTTTCTGCCCTCATAAGTGCATACCACATACATACATCTAAGTGGTGTACCATTATCTTACTGATAAAGTCTTAAGGGCCTAGTTACTGTAAACGGCCAGCCAAAATTATACACCTGCTGCTGTTCTAGACAAATACTGTTTTGAGCCTCGTGAACCGTATTGTACTTGCCTCATATACGCACTAAGTATGTCAGGCAGAGAAGTGCCAGGATGTGCACAGAGGAGTGGCAGAGCCCTAAATTGATCAGGGGCAGACAGAGGTCGCATCTGACTAGGGGCGAGTGGTCGCATCCGGTATCAGCTAGTGGTCATGTCTCGACCAGTAACCCATCTGTCGTCATCGATTGGTTAACACGGTCATCCACTTCATCACAAGTGACATCTGATACCCCCAGTCAACAATCGGTGGATTCCCCAGACACAACCCTCAGTTGGCATGGCTTGGGAGCAGTCCCTGTCCTCCCATTGCCTCTGTCCTATGCTGTTTCCTCCCCTTCAGAGGTATCTTATGCTGTGGGTTCAGGTCCACTATTCAGTGAGGATGATCTAATAGAGCATAGTAAGCAGCTACTGCCCAGCCATGAAGTGGAGGAGACATCTGAGCTGTGTGTCATACCCTTCTTCTGTCATTACAGATGCTCCTGCTCCTCCTACTTTTAGTCAGTCATTCCGTCAGCAATCCATCGGCAAAGCCATGTCCAAGTGATAACAGTATGTGCCCTCTCATCCAATCCAGCTGAATGTGCTCCTGTCCAAGTTGCTGGTGCTGGTGTCCCTCTTTTTTCAAAAGGTGGACTCTGCACCTTTCAGAGAACTGATGGCTTGTGCCGAGCCGAGGTGGAGAGTCCCAAGCCGTCATTTCTTTGAGAAGAAGGCAGTACCAGCCATGCACAATTTTGTGGAAGAGAAGGTGGGCCAGTCCTTGAGCCTGTCAGTGTCTACCAAAGTGCATGGAAGATCCAATGTCTGGAGCTGTAACTACGGGCAGGGACAATACATGTCCATGGCCCACTGGGTGAATGTGGGTCCTGCACAGCCACAACACCAACTTGGACAGATCACACCACTTCCTCCTCAATGTTCTCAGGCCGTTTGTCCTGTGATAGTGTGCGACTCCGCCTCCTCATCCTCCACTGTGTCCACAGCCTCCATTGCATGGACAATTCTCAGTGCCCCATCAGCATACCATTTGTGCAGGGCATGGCGGGCGGTGTCATCTTGTTCCTCACATGGTTTGCTTTGGCAAACTGAGTCACACTGGAGGAACTACTAAAAGTCATTTATAAAGAAATCAGAGCATGGCTTACTCCACGAAAACTGGAAATGGGAACCATGGTGACTGACAATGGAAAGAACATCTTGTCTGCGCTGTGACATGGAAGGCTGAGCCAGGCGCCCTGCATGGCTCACGTGTTCAATCTGGTTGTCAAGCGGTTCCTGAAGTGTTCCCCCCATTTGCAAGACATCCTAACAATGGAAAGTAAACATTGCATGCACTTCAGCCACTTGTACACCCAGCAAAGCACACCCTCCTTGAGCTGCAGCGTCAGAACGGTATCCCCTAACATAGTCTGATTTGCGACGTTGCCACACATTGGAATTCCAACCTCCATATGTTGGACCGACTGTATGAACAGAGAAAAGCCATCATCGTAACTTCACTGTCAACCAGTGGCAGATCATACGTGACACCTGCCATTTGCTCAGGCCCTTTGATGAAGCTACATTATTAGTCAGTCACCAGGATTATGGGATGAACTAAATCATTCCACTGCTTCATTTCCTACAACACGTGTTGGAAATTATGGCTGGTCAGGGCACTGGAGACGTGGCACCTACATCTCATGGCCACGTGAGCCCTGTGGGGGCTGAACTGGAGGAGGAGGAGAAAGAGGGGGAGAGGCACAGTGGAGCACAGTTTATGTTTTGCGAAATGGGCATTTTTTTCTAGTCATCAGGAGACAGGAGAGGAGGAGCAGGAGCAGCCAGAGGAGCTAGAGGGTTGTGAGGAAGGCGAGAAAGAGGACCCAGACACACCATGGCAATATGCAGTGGAGATGGAGGCAGTCCCTCCGAGTCACTATATGTTCTACTCATGCTGCCGCCAACTCCATGCTGTGCCATTTGGCCACTATATGGTCTCCTCATGCTACTGCCACCTCCAGGCTGTGTCATTCAGCCACTATGCTGTCTCCTCTTGCTGTTGCAAACTCCAGGATGTGTCATTCAGCCACTATATGTTCTCCTCATGTTACTGCCAACTCCAAGCTGTGCCATTCAGGCACTATAGGGTCTCATCATGCTGCCGTCAGCTCCAGGCTGTGTCATTATGCCTATGTATGGTTTACTCATGCGGCTGGGCCTGAAACATTACCTAAAAAATGTTATAGTAGCACAAGCTACCATAAATCTTCAATAAAAATTTGAGTTCATCAAGTTCATCTTTTAATATTAGGGATTGTGAAGCCCTATTGTCTCCTCGTGCTGCTGCCAGCTCCAGGCTCTGTCATTCTGCCACTATATGGTTTAATATGTTCTCCTCATGTAACCACCAACTCCAAGCTGTGCCATTCAGGCACTATATGGTCTCCTCATGCTGCCGCCAGCTCCAGGCTGTGTCATTCTGCCACTGTATGGTTTACTCATGCAGCTGGGGCTTGGGATATTACCTAACATTTAATAACAATTTCTTAATCGCCGCCTTAGAAGAGTTTACTTGGCAAGAAAATTACCCACCTTCTTAACAGATACAGGCTATTTAATTGCCGCCTTAGAAGAGTTTAGTTGGCAAGATAATTTCCAGTTGGCTTCAATTGACATTGAAAGCCTGTACACCCGCATCCCTCATGATGAGGGTGTACAGGCCGTACAGGAGTGTCTGTTGGAGACTAATAAGGGCCCCGCTTTTTCTGATTTCTTAACTGAGGCTTTGAGTTTAGTTCTGTCCAATAATGCATTTATGTATGGAGACAGATGGTTCCTGCAAAAGCAGGGTACTGTGATGGAGGCCCCTGTCTCCTGTACATATGCAAATATGTTTTTGTAAATTTTTGAATGGAATTTTGTGCTTAGTCCCACAAACCCATTCACGAACCACATAAGACTGTTTCTGCTATTCGTTGATGATATATTTGTTGTGTTGGATGGTTATGAAAAGGAGTTTAAAAGTTTTGTCTCCCATCTTAATACTGGCAACAATGTCAATATGTTTTTTACATATCAGTTTGGAGGCAAAACTCCAAGGATTTCCTAGACATGAACATTTCTATTACTGATAACAATCTAAAAACAACTGCGTACAGAAAAAGCGCGTCTAAAAATGTTATTTTGCATTATAAAAGCTCCCACCCTCAAAACACTAAAAACAGCACACCTTAAGTCAGTTAGTGCAGATCAAGTGCATTTATAATGATAACGAAACATATCTAAAACAAGCACATGAATTAGCTGAGAGATTATGGGGGAGATTTATCATAGCTTTTAGAGCATTTTTTTTGCCTATGTTTTGGTGCAGTTTAGGCGCAAGCAGCATATTTAGCGACTTTTATGCATCTTTTGATGTAGACAGTTTCACTCTTTTTGCCTACCCGTAGAACTTTTTCTTTTTGACCATGCAGTGGTCACATATTTATCATTTGCTAATTTTGTCAAAAGTTGATATTTTGTGCGCAAAGGTACTTTTTTAGGCGTAAAGCTACACCACCTGCCAGTAGGCATGAGAATCCCTTCTACCTTCCACAATTCAACCTATAACCTCTTGTGGATGACAGTGTCCCACTCCCCTTCTTTGACACGTGCTCAGGAGCTTAGCGCGGGTCATAGCTGGGTGGTCCTGGCGGCTATCTTCCACCAGGACCCATCTCTAATGCCCTAACATAGTCTGATTTGCGACGTTGCCACACATTGGAATTCCAACCTCCATATGTTGGACCGACTGTATGAACAGAGAAAAGCCATCATCGTAACTTCACTGTCAACCAGTGGCAGATCATACGTGACACCTGCCATTTGCTCAGGCCCTTTGATGAAGCTACATTATTAGTCAGTCACCAGGATTATGGGATGAACTAAATCATTCCACTGCTTCATTTCCTACAACACGTGTTGGAAATTATGGCTGGTCAGGGCACTGGAGACGTGGCACCTACATCTCATGGCCACGTGAGCCCTGTGGGGGCTGAACTGGAGGAGGAGGAGAAAGAGGGGGAGAGGCACAGTGGAGCACAGTTTATGTTTTGCGAAATGGGCATTTTTTTCTAGTCATCAGGAGACAGGAGCAGGAGCAGCCAGAGGAGCTAGAGGGTTGTGAGGAAGGCGAGAAAGAGGACCCAGACACACCATGGCAATATGCAGTGGAGATGGAGGCAGTCCCTCCGAGTCACTATATGTTCTACTCATGCTGCCGCCAACTCCATGCTGTGCCATTTGGCCACTATATGGTCTCCTCATGCTACTGCCACCTCCAGGCTGTGTCATTCAGCCACTATGCTGTCTCCTCTTGCTGTTGCAAACTCCAGGATGTGTCATTCAGCCACTATATGTTCTCCTCATGTTACTGCCAACTCCAAGCTGTGCCATTCAGGCACTATAGGGTCTCATCATGCTGCCGTCAGCTCCAGGCTGTGTCATTATGCCTATGTATGGTTTACTCATGCGGCTGGGCCTGAAACATTACCTAAAAAATGTTATAGTAGCACAAGCTACCATAAATCTTCAATAAAAATTTGAGTTCATCAAGTTCATCTTTTAATATTAGGGATTGTGAAGCCCTATTGTCTCCTCGTGCTGCTGCCAGCTCCAGGCTCTGTCATTCTGCCACTATATGGTTTAATATGTTCTCCTCATGTAACCACCAACTCCAAGCTGTGCCATTCAGGCACTATATGGTCTCCTCATGCTGCCGCCAGCTCCAGGCTGTGTCATTCTGCCACTGTATGGTTTACTCATGCAGCTGGGGCTTGGGATATTACCTAACATTTAATAACAATTTCTTAATCGCCGCCTTAGAAGAGTTTACTTGGCAAGAAAATTACCCACCTTCTTAACAGATACAGGCTATTTAATTGCCGCCTTAGAAGAGTTTAGTTGGCAAGATAATTTCCAGTTGGCTTCAATTGACATTGAAAGCCTGTACACCCGCATCCCTCATGATGAGGGTGTACAGGCCGTACAGGAGTGTCTGTTGGAGACTAATAAGGGCCCCGCTTTTTCTGATTTCTTAACTGAGGCTTTGAGTTTAGTTCTGTCCAATAATGCATTTATGTATGGAGACAGATGGTTCCTGCAAAAGCAGGGTACTGTGATGGAGGCCCCTGTCTCCTGTACATATGCAAATATGTTTTTGTAAATTTTTGAATGGAATTTTGTGCTTAGTCCCACAAACCCATTCACGAACCACATAAGACTGTTTCTGCTATTCGTTGATGATATATTTGTTGTGTTGGATGGTTATGAAAAGGAGTTTAAAAGTTTTGTCTCCCATCTTAATACTGGCAACAATGTCAATATGTTTTTTACATATCAGTTTGGAGGCAAAACTCCAAGGATTTCCTAGACATGAACATTTCTATTACTGATAACAATCTAAAAACAACTGCGTACAGAAAAAGCGCGTCTAAAAATGTTATTTTGCATTATAAAAGCTCCCACCCTCAAAACACTAAAAACAGCACACCTTAAGTCAGTTAGTGCAGATCAAGTGCATTTATAATGATAACGAAACATATCTAAAACAAGCACATGAATTAGCTGAGAGATTATGGGGGAGATTTATCATAGCTTTTAGAGCATTTTTTTTGCCTATGTTTTGGTGCAGTTTAGGCGCAAGCAGCATATTTAGCGACTTTTATGCATCTTTTGATGTAGACAGTTTCACTCTTTTTGCCTACCCGTAGAACTTTTTCTTTTTGACCATGCAGTGGTCACATATTTATCATTTGCTAATTTTGTCAAAAGTTGATATTTTGTGCGCAAAGGTACTTTTTTAGGCGTAAAGCTACACCACCTGCCAGTAGGCATGAGAATCCCTTCTACCTTCCACAATTCAACCTATAACCTCTTGTGGATGACAGTGTCCCACTCCCCTTCTTTGACACGTGCTCAGGAGCTTAGCGCGGGTCATAGCTGGGTGGTCCTGGCGGCTATCTTCCACCAGGACCCATCTCTAATGCCAGACATCACCAATCACGGTGATGCCTGGCTTTAACCCCTTAAACACCGCAATCAAATTTGATTGTAGTGTCTACAATGTAAGTAAAAATGTCCCGGCAGCTCTATGAAAGTAAGTAAAAACACCTAACCTGCCAAATTCAGGACCCGGATAAGGGTCTACTTCCCTCCCTCACAAGCATCTAGAAAAAGTGTATGTAGTAGAGCTTTTCCAGCGACAGAGCTGTACAAAATTCCTCATCCTGCTGCATCATCTTGATAAATAAGATGCATGCTAGTCAAACCCACCCCCTAAACAAACATGGGAAAATAGCTCTACCGTAGGCATTCTTTGATAAATCTGGGCCTTTATGAGAGAACATACCCAAAAAAGTGGTCACTGAAGCATTTACCAAAGTAGAAAAGAAGTCTAGAAAAGCATTATTAAGTAATAACAAAAATAAAGATACATCTAATCCTAGTTTCTGTTTCTCCTTTGAGAACATCCCTATGAATGGCATAATTAAAAACATCATAAGAAGAAACTGGCTCCTCCTGCAGCAGGATGATGATTTAGCTGAATACAATGCCAACCATAACTTACAAGAAAATTGCACTATTGGCGATATGATCCAAAGGGTGTCCGCAACAAAGAAATAGAATAAAGAAAAAACTGGTTGAATAAAGGCATACCAATAGGGAACTTCAAATCCGGATCATGTTCCATTTACATTAAAATAATCACTGTTGAAAATATCCGGTTGGGCAGTGTGCTTTTCTATACAGTGCTACGTTCTCAAACATGAATTTCTGATCTACTAATTGACAGAGCACACTGGTTGTTTATTTCTCTGCCGCCATCCACTTCCAGGTATCTGATAGCCCATGTTCATTTCTTCCATGTTAAGGTTATGGCAACTGTGTGAAACCCACCTCAATTACCTGATAGGTTCAAGGATCACTCTGCTCTATCTGCTGCAACTCCTGCCCAATTTCCCTATCAAAATGACTATAACATCAGATTTTTCTAAATATGTGGCTTCTAAAAAAAGTGGAAGGATCTCAATTGCCATACAGGACATTGTTGTCTTTCTCTAAAAATTTTAAAAGTGGAGGCTGTAGGCCGATCTAATATATTGGTTTTGTCTCTGAACAATGCAAATTACATTTTAATGTTTATTTATGTCCCTCACAACAGACTGTGTCGGTATAATAAGAAATTGTCGCTGCCGTTTTACTACAAGTTGAATGCACTGGAACTGGAAAGGCACTTCACATAACCAGTAGACACTGACAATCCGCCTGTGGAATCAAAAACTGCACATAGCAGGAGAATTTAAAAATGAGTGTAGGGTAATTAAATGTTTCTTGGCGTGTAACCTGGTGGAGGCCAAGAATGCCAACTCTTAATACAAGAATCTAGGCTACCAGTGTTATATGCAATAGCTCTTTCACTAAGATACGAATGGTGAAGTAAGGTTATTAATTCTCCAATTGTAGGGGTAAGTACAAAAGAAAGAGAAGCGCTCCATAGTGCATTAACCGGGCAAGTGGAGTTTCGCAGTGGTTTACTGGAAGCGCTTACCCGGTAAGTTGTGCTAGTGTACCAGGCACAACACTGTTGAGAGTTTCCAAAATGCAGCCAGTCCCGCCACCACAAAGGTGTAATGGTAACAGCAACCTCCAAATACTCCCAAGGGACTTCAATAGGCGCAGAAAGGATGAGGAGTTGTAGATGTATAAGCGATATCATTTATTTGCAGAACAACGCGTTTCGACGCCAGGACGGGCGTCTTTCTCAAGTTCATAGCAAATGTTGTCAACATTTGCTATGAACTTGAGAAAGACGCCCGTCCTGGCGTCGAAACGCGTTGTTCTGCAAATAAATGATATCGCTTATACATCTATAACTCCTCATCCTTTCTGCGCCTATTGAAGTCCCTTGGGAGTATTTGGAGGTTGCTATTGTAGGGGTAAGGGATGACTTCCAATGTCTGATAAACACAATTTTTGCAGATATGAGAATTTTGCAAATAATGAATGTAAAAGGAGGGGTGAATTGGTGAACACCAATCAACAATAAAGCTAAGGCTGGGGTAAGAGAGAATGTTGAGTCTGAGAGGACCTGAATAATTATTTCAACTTCCTTCAAAAAAGTCTTAATGTGAGGGCACTTCCATAGAGTATGTAGCAGTGTACCCCTAGACCCACAGTCCCTCCAATACAAAGGTGATGTATCTGTATAAATATGATGTAACCTATCAGGTGCTAAATACCAACAAAGTCTGGTCTTTACTACTGCTTCCACATGGGAAACACAAGGAAGCGCTCTCCTGATACATCTAAATGACTTTTTCCAGTCCTGCTCAGAAATAACCATGTCCAAGTCTCTGTGCCACTTTATAAATGGGGCACAATTAGAGAGGGGAGTAGGTGAATTGAGGAGATCATAATATTGCTTAAGGCCTTTTTGTCTGATTCCCAACGAATGGTAGACTATGGGGTCATAAGATCATTCTGTAGAGGAATGGGAAGCTAAATAGTGTCTAATTTGTAAGAATTTGAAAAAATCTGCCTGAGGAAGTAAATATTGCTTCTGCAACTCCTCAAAGGAGTATAAGTATAATTGTGATATAGTATAATTGTGATATAGTAGAAAGTCCCTGTGTTATCCAATGAGAGACATCTAGCTCTGGGATGGAGAGGGGAGTGGATTTCGGCTATAAACTTTGAGATGTTGATGATGAAGAATGTACTAAGGTCCAACAGTGTAGGCCTGCCAGCATAACTGGTGATAGAGTAGGGGGATAAGGAAGACGCCATGTGTGTAAAAACAAAAGTGTACGCAAGTTTACCGGTGTGCTCCAGCAAGTCTCTATATGCAACAATGGAGAGAGCACTTCCAAAGACTAATATGCACGTATTTGGGTAGCTGAAGTAGCAGTATAACACCGATAGATATCAGGAAGGCCAACACCACTATGATCACTGTGTCTAACCATAAGAGAGGATGCAATTCTAGGCTTCTTGTGGCTCCAGACATACTAAGATAGTAAATTCTGAATTTGTATAAAAAATTGCTGAGGGACAGATATTTTTAAATAGGTAAAGCATCCTTGGTAGTAATAGCATCTTAAATGAGGCTATCCTTCCTAACCATGATACTTCAACTCTGCCCTTTCTATCCAACTCAGATTTACAAGATTGGAGGAGTTGGGCATAATTAAATGAATAAAGATCAGTAAAGCTATGGGTAATTTGTAAACCCAAATACGACACACAATCGGTCCACCAGTCTAATGGAAACCTAGATTTTATACTTAAAGTAGTATCTGGGGGTAAATGAATGGGCAAAACCTGCGACTTGGACATATTAAATTTGTAATAAGAGACTTTTCCAAACTGTTCTATGATAGATATGGAACCCGCCAGGGACCTCTCTGGATTCGTAAGAGTCACAATGATTTCATCTGCGTAAAGTCAGAAATCAGGTGGGAGCGTGATCCCACAGATATACCAGTAATACTAGGTGAAGATCTCAATTTCATCGCCAGAGGCTCCAAACATAGAATTAAAATTAGAGGAGAGAGTGTGCACCCCTGGCGAGTTCCATTAGAAATAGTAAAGACATTAGATAACGTCCCATTAATTAACACCTTAGCCCAAGGAGTTGAATATAGGGCCATAATGGCCTGCATTATGGGGCCGCTCTGACCCATGCCCTGGAGCACCGAGAAAGCATATTTCCAATTAATACGATCAGACGCCTTCTTAGCGTCCAGGGCAACAAAAACAGAAGGGACAACCTTTGCGTCAACATGGTAGAGAAGATTCAATACTCGTCTGGTATTTTCAAATGTTTGCCTATTTTTTACAAATCCTACCTGATTGCCTCCAACTAGATGTGGAATCAACGGGGCCAACCTAGTGGCTAACAATTTCACATAAATTTTCAGGTCCACATTCAAAAGTGATATGGGCCTGAAATTACAAGGTTGATCAGGTGACTTCCCAATTTTTGGCAAGGCAAAAATAATAGCTTCTTGATTTTCTGCAGGGGTACAGCCATTGGCTATTGTCTTATTAAAAAACGCAAGCAAGTGTGGGGACAAAATCTCTGAGAATTCTTTATAATAACCAGTGGTAAGACCATCTGGGTCGGGGGACTTCCCAATAGGTAGTGATTTGATCACTTTACAAAGCTCTTCACTGGAAAGAGGTAAATTTAGCACCTCCAATTGGGATAGGTAAAGAGATGGAAGGTCGGTATGGGATAGGAAAGCATCTATATCTGCCTGGGATGGTTTTGGAGTCATCAGCTAAATTATATAATTGCGAATAGAAGGCCATAAAACTGTCAGCAATCGTTTTCGGATTATATATTTTATGGGGGAGGGGGGGGAGTGCCGTGCCATATGAAAGGGATTTTGGATTTGGAGTGTTCTTCTTTAACCCCTTAAGGACACATGACGTTCTCATACGTCTCCATTTCCGAGTCCTTAAGGACACATGACGTATGAGAACGTCATGTGTTTTACCGGCCCCCCGCAACCATCTGGAGCGGAGCCGGTCCCCGATGCCTGCTGAAATCGTTCAGCAGGCATCGGGGCATATCGCCTAGGGGGGTCATTATGACCCCCCATGTCGGCGATGGCCGCAGATCGCTGGACAATTCAGTCCAGCGATCTGCGGCGGATTCCGGGTCAATCGGGTCTCCAGTGACCCGGTGACCCGGAATTATTGGCTGATCGGGGCCGTCAGAGACGGCCCCGATCAGCCAGAGCCAGCAGGGGTGAGGTGGCACTGGTGCCACCTCACGATCGCCCTTATTCGTCGGCCGGATTACCGGCCGACCAATCAGGGCGCCTGCTGCGGGTGTCACTCCCGCAACCCGCTCCGCCCCTCTTCCGGAGGACGTGAGCGGGTGCGGGACGTGCACCCCGGGTGCTGGGGACCCCGATCCCCGGCGCCCCTGTTGGGATCGGGGCCCCAGGAGCAGCGGCGGCGGCGGAGACGACGAGGGACTGACCTGTGCGGCTGGATCGTTGGAGGTGAGTGACAGCCTCCTGCTGTTGCTTAGCAACAGCTCCCAGCATGCAACAAGGGCATGCTGGGAGCTGTAGTTATGCAACAGCAGGAGGCAGACCACCACAACTCCCAGCATGCCCTTATGGGCATGCTGGGACTTGTAGTTTTGCAACAGCTGGAGGCACATTCTTTCTATGGAAAAGTGTACCTTCAGCTGTTGTATAACTACAACCCCCAGCTTGCACAATCAGCTAAAGTGCATGCTGGGAGTTGTAGTGGTGCATCTGGTGGTTGCATAACTACAACTCCCAGCATGCCCGTTGGCTGTCGGTGACTGCTGAGAGTTGTAGTTTTGCAACAGCTGAAGGCACACTGAGTTAAGTAGCAAACCAGTGTGTCTCCAGCTGTTGCATAACTACAATCCCCAGCATCCCCAGCCAAAGTAGTATGCCTCCAGCTGTTGCATAACTACAACACCCAGCATGTCCTTCCGCTTTCCGTACATGTTGGGGGTTGTAGCTTTTGCAACAGCTGAAGGCACACTGGTTGCAAAACACTGAGTTTGTTACCAAACTCAGTGTTTCACAACCAGTGTGCCTCCAGCTGTTGCAAAACTACAACTCCCGGCATGCACTGATAGACCGTACATGCTGGGAGTTGTAGTTTTGCAACAGCTGGATGTTCCCCCCCCCAATGTGAACGTACAGGGTACACTCACATGGGCGGAGGATTACAGTAAGTATCCGGCTGCAAGTTTGAGGTGCGGCAAAATTTCTGCCGCAGCTCAAACTGCCAGCGAGAAACTACTGTGAACCCCCCGCCCGTGCGACTGTACCCTAAAAACACTACACTACACTAACACACAATAAAATAAAAAGTAAAAAACACTACATATACACATACCCCTACACAACCCCCCTCCCCTCCCCAATAAAAATGAAAAACGTCTGGTACGCCACTGTTTCCAAAACTGAGCCTCCAGCGGTTGCAAAACTACAACTCCCAGCATGCACTGATAGACCGTACATGCTGGGAGTTGTAGTTTTGCAACAGCTGGATGTCCCCCCCCCCCCCCAATGTGAACGTACAGGGTACACTCACATGGGCGGAGGATTACAGTAAGTATCCGGCTGCAAGTTTAAGCTGCGTCAAATTTTCTGCCGTAGCTCAAACTGCCAGCGAGAAACTACTGTGAACCCCCGCCCGTGCGACTGTACCCTAAAAACACTACACTACACTACCACAAAATAAAATAAAAAGTAAAAAACACTACATATGCACATACCCCTACACAGCCCCCCTCCCCAATAAAAATGAAAAACGTCTGGTACGCCACTGTTTCCAAAACGGAGCCTCCAGCTGTTGCAAAACAACTACTCCCAGTATTGCCAGATAGCCGTTGACTGTCCAGGCATGCTGGGAGTTTTACAACAGCTGGAGGCACCCTGTTTGGGAATCACTGGCGTAGAATACCCCTATGTCCACCCCTATGCAAGTCCCTAATTTAGGCCTCAAATGCGCATGGCGCTCTCACTTTGGAGCCCTGTCGTATTTCAAGGCAACAGTTTAGGGCCACATATGGGGTATGGCCGTACTCGGGAGAAATTGGGCTTCAAATTTTGGGGGGTATTTTCTGCTATTACCCTTTTAAAAAATGTAAAATTTTTGGGAAAACAAGCATTTTAGGTAAAAAAAATATATATTTTTTTACATATGCAAAAGTCGTGAAACACCTGTAGGGTATTAAGGTTCACATTACCCCTTGTTACGTTCCCCGAGGGGTCTAGTTTCCAAAATAGTATGCCATGTGGTTTTTTTTTTTGCTGTCCTGGCACCATAGGGGCTTCCTAAATGCGGCATGCCCCCAGAGCAAAATTCACTTTCAAAAAGCCAAATGTGACTCCCTCTCTTCTGTGTTTTCTGAATCGGGAGAAATTGTGCTTCAAATTTTGGGGGGTATTTTCTGCTATTACCCTTTTTAAAATGGTAAAAATGTTGGGAAACCAAGCATTTTAGGTAAAAAAAATATATATATTTTTTTACATATGCAAAAGTCGTGAAACACCTGTAGGGTATTAAGGTTCACATTACCCCTTGTTACGTTCCCCGAGGGGTCTAGTTTCCAAAATGGTATGCCATGTGTTTTTTTTTTGCTGTTCTGGCACCATAGGGGCTTCCTAAATGTGGCATGCCCCCAGAGCAAAATTTGCTTTCAAAAAGCCAAATGTTACTCCTTCTCTTCTGAGACCTGTAGTGCGCCAGCAGAGCACTTTTCACCCCCATATGGGGTGTTTTCTGAATCGGGAGAAATTGGGCTTCAAATTTTGGGGGGTATTTTCCGCTATTACCCTTTTTAAAAATGTAAACATTTTGGGAAAACAAGCATTTTAGGTAAAAATAAATTTTTTTTTTACATATGCAACAGTTGTGAAACACCTGTAGGGCATTAAGGTTCATGTTACCCCTTGTTACGTTCCCCGAGGGGTCTAGTTTCCAAAATGGTATGCCATGTGGTTTTTTTTTGCTGTTCTGGCACCATAGGGGCTTCCTAAATGCGGCATGCCCCCAGAGCAAAATTTGCTTTCAAAAAGCCAAATGTGACTCCTTCTCTTCTGAGACCTGTAGTGCACCAGCAGAGCACTTTTTACCCCCATGCGAGGTGTTTTCTGTATCGGGAGAAATTAGGCTTCAAATTTTGGGGGGTATTTTCTGCTATTACCCTTTTTAAAAATGTAAAATTTTTGGGAAACCAAGCATTTTAGGTAAAAAAAATATATATTTTTTTTACATATACAAAAGTCGTGAATCACCTGTAGGGTATTAAGGTTCACATTACCCCTTGTTACGTTCCCTGAGGGGTCTAGTTTCCAAAATGGTATGCCATGTGTTTTTTTTTGCTGTCCTGGCACCATAGGGGCTTCCTAAATGCGGCATGCCCCCCAAAAACCATTTGTCGCTCCTTCCCTTCTGAGCCCTCTACTGCGCCCGCCGAACAATTAACATAGACATATGAGGTATGTCCTTACTCGAGAGAAATTGGGTTTCAAATACAAGTAAAAATTTTCTCCTTTTTATCCCTTGCAAAAATTCAAAAATTGGGTCTACAAGAACATGCGAGTGTAAAAAATGAAGATTTTGAATTGTCTCCTTCACTTTGCTGCTATTCCTGTGAAACACCTAAAGGGTTAATACACTTACTGAATGTTTTTTTGAATACTTTAGGGGGTGTAGTTTTTATAATGGGGTCGTTTATGGGGTATTTCTAATATGAAGACCCTTCAAATCCACTTCAAAACTGAACTGGTCCCTGAAAAATAGTGAGTTTGAAAATTTTGTGAAAAATTTCAAAATTGCTACTGAACTTTGAAGCCCTCTGGTGTCTTCCAAAAGTAAAAACTCATAAATTTTATGATGCAAACATAAAGTAGACATATTGTTTATGTGAACCCAAAAAAAATATATTTTGAATATCCATTTTCCTTACAAGCAGAGAGCTTCAAAGTTAGAAAAATGCAAAATTTTCATTTTTTTCATCAAATTTTGGGATTTTTCACCAAGAAAGGATGCAAGTTACCATAAAATTTTACCACTAAGTTAAAGTAGAATATGTCACGAAAAAACAATCTCGGAATCAGAATGATAACTAAAAGTATTCCAGAGTTATTAATGTTTAAAGTGACAGTGGTCAGAATTGCAAAAAACGCTCCGGTCCTTAAGGTATAAAATGGCCTGGTCCTTAAGGGGTTAAGGCAAGATGCTATAGTTTCCTTGTTTTATTGTTAAAGGCGTAATAACAGGGTTGTAATTTCTGTGTTTTCTTCGCATAGTCGTCATAGAAATGTTACTGTATTTTATTTCTAATATTGTGAAGTGCTTCTTAGAACTGAGGTGTTGGATTTGCCATATTGGCTGTCACAAGAGCTGTCTGCTCATTAAGGAGGGAAGTAAGCATGGTCTCACATTGTTTCTTGACTATGTGTCCCCATTATATAAAGGAGCCCCGCATGACTGCCTTATGGGCATTCCAGAGCATCGTGGAGGAGACATCAGGACTAGCATTAATGTGAAAATAGGAAGCTAAGTCAGCCATTAGTTCTGCCCTATACCTAGGATGTCTGCTGAGAAATTCATTAGATCTCCACAAATATGTAGTAGGGGAGGTAACCCTTTCCCGTAATTCTAGAGTTACTGGACGATGGTCCGACCACTTAAGAGGACCAATATTGGAAGATTTGTGTAAATCTAGAAGGGATATGTCTACTAGGATCATATCAAGTCTCAAGTAACTGTTAGAAACGAGAGAATGAAAGGAGTAGTCCCTCTCACTGGCATCATAAATGCGCCATATACACAACATGGCCTCTTTATGAAAAACAGAGTGTAGAGAAACAGGTCAGTGTCTATCTGGTCTAGAGAGGTCTACAGATTGATCTGCTACAGCATTAAAGTCACCTTTTACTATGACATGTCCCTGTTTATGTTTATTTTAAATCTGGAAAACTTTGTTAGTGAAAGCTAACTGTCTCCTGTTAGGTGCAAAAATAGACATTATGGTGTAAGTGGCATTGCTAATGGAGCAGACCAGAAGCACATACCGTCCCATTTTATCTTGGACCACTTTGTTAAGTTGGAAGGCAACAGAGTTGCGAATGGCGATCAGAACTCCCCTAGATTAAGTAGTAAAGTGGGAGTGGAATATGTTGGGAAATTGAGGATGTTTAACACTGTGGGCATCTATTTCTAACAAATGCATTTCCTGTACTGATAAGACATCACAAGACACAGATTTTGCCTCACCCCACAAGTAAGATCTCTTTTGCAGAGAATTCAGCCCATTCACATTAAGTATTACTACTTTAAGTACCATAGCCACAATTTGCAAAGCTAATAAAATAATATGTCAGTCCATCAAATAAGAACCGCTGGAACATCTTGATGGCAGATTCTCAGTTCTTGTTTTGACGTGCCTGAAAAACAAGAGGACGAGGGCGGGGGGGGGGGGGGGAGTTAGGGGGAAAAGATGGAGCAAGAAAAAACAGATGGAACAGATGGAAGCAACAGTGTGTCCCCACAATGTGGAACAACCAAGAAAGTCCAGTATGTGGTGACTGAAAATCCTCACAGTATTCTGGGGGAAATAACAGTCACTTGAGAAATACAGAGGGTTGAGAGCACACCCAAGTCCACTCCTGTTCAAGTATAACCCTTATTGCGATGCAAGACCACCTTCCACTCTGTGTGGATACGGGAGGGTGAGGAGGACTGAGCATTGGGAGGCAAATCCACCTCCACTCCCCAGGTGGATAACAGTCGAACGCCATCATGGAGAGATCTGATAACATGCATACGTTCATTCTTGTGGATGAGAAGGCCGGTGGGGAAACCCCACTTGTATAGAATCTTGCGGTCCTGGAGAGCTGCCGTGACCGGGGCAAGAGACCTGTGGGCCTGCAAGGTGGCAGCTGACAAGTCCATATATAATGAAATCATGCGGTATTGCTCAGGAAAATTTTCTTTCTGCCTGGATTTTGCCCTTAAAGCCTCTTTTACATGATAAAAATGAACTCTTACAAGTACATCTCTGGGCACGTCATCTGCAAGATGTTAGGGCCGAGGGACCCTATGAGCTATATCAAGTAGAAAATCTTTATTTGACATGTTGGGCAGTAGAGCAGAAATAAATCCGGATACATAGGTGGGTAGATCTTTTGTCGTTACATCCTCAGGGATGCCCCTGAATTTTACCTTGTTCCTCCGTGACCTTTCTTCTAGGTCAACTAGTTTGCTTCTCACCTCTTGAACTTCAGCTTCTAGGTCATAATGCACATCTATAAGTTTGTTATGGGACACAGTGAACTCTGCCATCTTTGTCTCAGCATAATCTATGCATTGTTCTGCTGCAGTGATAGCTGTGCGTATAGGCATTAAAGACTGCACCATTGTAGTTGTAATGGTGTAGCTCAGAACTAGAAGCATGTTTTTTTATGTGACCTCAGTAACCGGAACATCAGAGGCAGAAAAGTTAGTAAAGATATGAGTACTCACAGGGTCAGAAAAGTTCTCCTGGTCAGCCGCCTCTTCTCCACTTGCCGGAGACATGCGAGGCCTCTGCTTCAGGGCACTGATAGATGCTGGGGAAGTTGGAGCAGAGGACGTCTGTAGCACTTCATAGCGCAAATTAGCAGAGCCCGGAGACCGCTGATCCCGTTGCTCCCGTGTGGTGGTGTAACGAGGATAACCTGCAGTATTTGTGGGTGATGGAGGCAGTGAAGTGCTGCGCCGCAGGGAGCCCGTAGATATTGCAGAGGTAAGCCGCAGTTCAGCGCTATTACCAGCACGCGCCTCCTGTGGGAACAAGCCGGCACCATCTTGTGAGGAGCATCCTCTTGGGGCCGAATAGAAGTTGGTGGGTTTCTTCGGTTTCCTGAAGTTCTTATTCCTTCTGTGGGTAGCCATAAGGTCCTCCGCTTGTTCAGGTAGCAGTCAGAAGGGGTTAGGAGAGGTGAAACTCAGTCTGGAACGGGTCGGTCGCTGTGTGCCGGAGCTGACGTCTATCTCTCTCTGCGGCCAAGCCACGCCCCCTTGACTGTGTGATTTCATTAACACCATATTTCAATAGTTCAGACATTTCCACATGTGGCAATACCACATATTTGTATTTTTCTTTTTATTGTTTTATTTGATAAATGGGAAAAAGAGAGTGATTTAAACTTTAATAAGGGAAATGGCTTATACACATTTATAAACTCTTTTTTCACATTTTTTTTAAATTATTTTTAAGTCTAGATAGGATACTTCTACACACAATCTTTTCATACACTAAATAATGCTGTGCTATAGCACTGAATTGTTCAGAGTTATCTGTGGTCCATTATTACAGGCTGCTTAATGGAGCATCAATTGCGGACATCGGCTCAATCGTCAATCCAGAATTATGGCTGATGGTAGTTGGGACCCCTAGGGTATAAAGCCCTATTTGGGGCACTGAGGAAGGTTACTATCCATAAAATAAGGTTCCCTAAGTGTCCATCTTTTTACTTTTTGCATTTCATGTCCTCATAGCTACTAGAAGCTCTTTTTTTTTTTTTATCAATTGGCACTGGCCCCTTTCTTATTTGAAGATTAACCTCACGCCTATCCCAAGCTTAAACTCCTTCATTGTATTTTAAGCCACCACTTCTGCAGGAAGGCTATTCCATGCATCCACTACTCTTTCAGTAAAGTAATGCTTCCTGATATTACTGCATAAACCCGTACCCCTCTAATATAAAATTTGTGGTAGTTTATCTTCTTTTAAATATACTCTCCTCCTTTACCATGTTGATTTCCTTTATGTATTCAAAAGTCTCTATCATATCCCCTCTGTCTCTTCTTTCTTCCAAGCTATACATGTTAAGGTCCTTTAACCTTTCCTGGTAAGTTTTATCCTGCAGTTCATGTACTAGTTTAGTAGCTCCTCTCTATTTCCTTCTGGAGATACGGTCTCCAGTACTGCGTATAATATTTCAAGTGAGTTCTTACCAGTGCTATGTTCAGCAAAAAATTTCTTTCATATGTTTAAATGCTAAAATAAAATGTTACAAAAAACATTTATTGTAGAGTTACCCCTTTATCTTCAAATTGAAATATATATCTGCAAACAAATGGAAATTACCTATAATAAACAAAGTAATGTAATATACATGTATATGCATAACAAAAAAATTGATCATCCAAAAGCATTTGATTTTCAATTGAAAATCTGTCCCTAGCTAACTATTGTACATTGAGGACACTGAACGCAATCATAATAATCCAGACTAAGAGACAGCCTAACTCAACCTTGTCAAGAGTTCTCTGTGTAATCCCGTCCCTTCACCATCTGTGTATAGTATACCTCCAGTCTGATTTAATATTTCCACCCATGTTTATTTCTTCTGTGTGTAAATTATCATTACTGCTCTGATTTTACTTGTAATGGATGTCATTTATATACACTACTTTTAGGCATTGTGTTACATCCTTTTTCTATGCACTTGATTTAGTTAGTTACTGATTCACAGTTGATACTGGGTCATATTTATCACATTACTTACAGTCTGGTTGGGTGCAATACTGTTTACATTTTGTAGGACAGGGTCACATTCCCAGGGGAGGGAGTCTTGGCCTCTCTCCGGGATTGTGCTGCAGCTCTTTGTGAGCTTTTTAATTGATTTTATATGTATGTATACTTCATCTGTGGTATGTTAATTTGTGTCTAATAAAATTATTGACAGTTCCTAAATTATTGTGGTGTGCCCTACTATACAATGTCAGCTTTTTCTTTGTGCATAGTTAAGAGCTTTCATGATAACATTGCCAGGACCAAGAAAAGAGGTAGTATATATTTTTCATTGTAATTGTTGCTAACAAAGAAACTGCCTAATCTAGTGGCCAATAGCTTTAATTACTGTATTAGCAGATTTTAGCAAATATATTGGCTTGATGGACATTGGACTTTTTTCAACCATACTATGTTATTATATGATTTTACCTTTTCCTTGTCCTTATCTTGCTTCGGTACAACATTAAATTCAAAAGCAGAATGGAATTTGTAAATTTCTTTATTGCTATTGAACTTTTAAGGATGCAATAAACACAGAAGAAGAAGGAAGTTATATATTTTTATACACAGCAGGAATAAGTTGTCATGGCTGACCCATGCTAGGAGTCGCAGGAGCTCTGTCTATGTAATTACAGCCATGCTCCTGCTTTATTGGCCTGGATTGGAGAAAGATCAGATCCCCAGAAAAAGTGACATCTGCACAATGGCAGAATTGTTGTGTTTTGTTCAACCTGCCTTCTAAAAGAATGGAATACAATGTGATTGAAATATCTTGTGAACTTCCTTTTGGTACCCTTTCTCCTGTAACAAATAAATCAATGTACAGAACAATAAAAAAAAGTTATACACCTTGAAATGAGGTAACACACAAACAGAATATTTGTCAAAGTATTTTTATTGTGCATAAAAAGCATTTAAAACTGAATAAATGAGGTATCATGTACAAAAATATCATGCAATTTATACCACATGATGAATAATGTAAATTTTAAGCACAAAAAAACAAACAATCAATAAGAGGATGAATGTTTTATTATTCAACTTAGACATAACCACAGGATATGTCATAAATGTTCCTTGAATGTGGATCCCACTTCTGGGACCTGCACCTATATTGAGTTGACATTCCTCAATAAAGCATTTCTAGTGTCTAAGACAGTGTTTGTGCTGAACATATAGTTAATTCACATAACACAGAACTCCACCTCAACCTTTTCATGGGTTGTTATAGTGCTCTTATAGTGTAAATGTAACATCCAGCTCCTTAAAGGGGTACTCTGGCGCTAAGACGTCTTATCTTATCCTTTGGATAGGGGATAAGATGCCTGATTGCAGGGGTCCCGCCGCTGGGGACCCCCATGATCTTTCACGCAGCACCCCTTTACCATCAGCCCCCGGAGCATGTTCGCTCCAGGTCTGATGACTGCTGTCCCGCCCCCTCCCATAGGCTTGCATTGAGGGGACAGAGCATGACGTCACACAGGGGCGGAGCTGTGATGTCACAATACTCCGGCCCCGTGATTGGCAGTCATCAGACCCAGAGCGAACATGCTACGGGGGCTGATGGTAACAGGGTGCAGCATGAAAGATCACGGGGTCCCCAGCGGCGGGACCCCGTGATCAGGCATCTTATCCCCTACCCCTTTAATATCATAAGACCTTATGTCATTCATTTCATTATTTATCTTAATGCCTTGTGTTTACCTGTTTTAGCTGATGTGACAGACATGGCTTTTGAGCCATATCAGTTTCTATTTCAGAGCAGAAATAAGTTTATCATGTTGCTAACATTTCCATAGAATTTTCTGGCCTTGCAGAGAGAGAGAGAGAGATAGTGGGATTTTTTACTTTAGCATGGCCAAAATCGCGAAGACTTTAAGATGCCAAAAATCATAAGAATTATAATATAAATGGTCACTTACTTTGGCAATTCCTTTTGTATCATAGAGTACATTTTAATACAAGGTCAAAAGACTGAGATGAACATGTTCTGCCCATAAAACATGCTGCATTGGGCAAAAGAAAAGGTGTACTATAGTCTGTGTGTAAGTGGTCTTACTTTTGAATGTTTGAGTGTTTACCACAAGACAGTATATGGTATACAGTGTATCTGGACATTCTAATATATTTTGCCACTCTAATGTTTGCCTTATACATGTCTACATATGACATACCTTTACTATGGTCACTGTTGTTTCTTCCATTACCAATTGCACCCATACACTTTATCACAGTACGTGCCAATTTGAAATATCGCTACCGCTATTCTACGTAACAAAGGGCACCTGGGTAAGAGGAAGACTCTTTGTTGCTAGAGACGCTATTTACTAAGACTGTGATTGACTATGGTGTGGCTCTCTTTCCCATTTTCTTATGTGCGTTGATCAGACACACATTCCCAAAACATCGCTCACATGCTGTTAGTTTACGACGCTGCTGTTTTTATTATATATTTCATTCTATATTCTCTCTCCCTTTCTTTCTTTCTTTCACTCCCTTTCTCACTCTCTCTCTCTCTCTTTCTCTCTCTCTCTCTCTCTCTCTCTCTATATATATATATATATATATATACATATTTAGTTTATACTATGCACTTTGTAATTTTTTTTATCAATTGATATGCTAATTATAAACTCTGTTTAAATCCCTATAAGCTGTATACTCTGCACTTTGACACCAGCACTAGCTTGAAAATGTATGGGCGAGCCGGTAGAAATGTGATTCTGTTACTCAGCCTTGGTCAAATAAACCTCACTTTATTTTTGTCACCTGGTATTTTTGTTTGCTGACGTTTGCTTTTCTACATTCTTTGGAAGCATTTGACAAGGGCTTTCATACCTGCGAGCACATCCTAACAACTGTTTTGTGTTTTGTTTTTTCTTGGACTTTTACTTTTCTTTCTTTCTTTTTTTCTCTTGAAGAGACAGTACATTTGTGCTTAATAGAAAATAACTTGAAATTCAACTGCTGTTTTATACTATATATTTACTGCTACTGACTCTTCACAGACAAACAAAAAAGAAAAAAAAAAGAAAGAAAAGAATACAACCATCTTGCCATCTTGCCATTGAGCTTTTATAGTTGGCCAGAGAGATGTTTCTAATCAATCCATTGTACAATATAACAAATTCTGTATGTAAATAAAGACTCGCTAAAACATTGGCAGGGAACATGCAATGGGCATCTAGATAGACTGACAGACCCAACTGGTTTTGTGATGCATTGTAGAGAACTACTTGGCTTTCTCACTCAACCTGGCCATGGCCTCTGACAGTGTATTGGTTTATTATGCTAGAACTGGCTCAGTGAGCTGTTTTAAGCTCTTTATGAATAAAATGTAACATATTTCAAAAGCCAGTTTTCACAGAATTGTGACTCATTTAGCCAAATTGTTTTCGTATATGTTAATATGGATATTTAAGGGAAAAGAACAAAAAATATTTAAATAAATACAAATAATATACCTTAAGTTCATGTTCACTATATATTTTTTTAAATATATTGTTTGTTTTATTTCTCTTAATTTTTCATACAATTTACATTAACAGCCTGGAGGTGGCATCAGTATGAGGAGACCAGATAGTTGCTGAATGACACTGTGGAGGTGTTGGCAGCATTAGGAGACCATATAGTGGCTAAATGACACAGCGTGGAGGTGTTGGTAGCATGAGGAGACCATATATTGTCTGAATGGCACAGCCTGGAGTAGGAGCAGGCAATAGGGCTTCACAATCTCTAAGAATAAAAGATGAAATTTGAAATTTCCATTGAAGATGTATGGTACCTAGTGCTACCATAAACATATATAGGTAATGTCCTAGGCCCATCAGCATCACTCAACCATGTTGTTGCTGAATGACACAGACTGGAGCTGGCTGAAGCATCAGTAAACCATATATTGAATGAATAGCACAGCCTGGAGGTGGCTGAAGTATCAGTAAAACATAGATTGGATGAATGGAATAGCCTGGAGGTGGCTGAAGCATCTGTTAACCATATGTTGGATGAATGACACAACCTGGTGGCAGCATGAGGAGACCATATAGTTGCTGAATGACACAGCCTGGAGCTTTCAGCAGCATGAGCAGAGAATACGGCTCCACAATCCCTAAGATTAACGCCTTAAGGACGCAGGACGTACTCAAACGGCCCCTTTTCCGAGTCCTTAAGGACTCAGGACGTTTGAGTATGTCCTGTCAAATACCACCCCCCACCCCTCCCCCCACCGCTAGCTGGAGGGGAGCAGGTGCCCGATGCCTGCTGAAATTGTTCAGCAGGCATCGCGGTATATCGCCCAGGGGGGTCATTATGTCCCCCCATGTCGGCGATGGACGCAGATCGCTGGACAATTCAGCCCAGCGATCTGCGGTGGATTCCGGGTCAATCGGGTCTCCAGTGACCCGGTGACCCGAAATTACAGGCTGTTCGTGGCCCTCTCTGATGGCCCCAAACAGCCATAGCCAGCTGGGGTGAGGTGGCACTGGTGCCACCTCACGATCGCCCTGATTCGTCGGCCGTTTACCGGCCGACCAATCAGGGCACCTGCTGCGGGTGTCACTCCCACAACCCGCTCCACCCCTCTTCCGGAGGACGTGATCGGGTGCGGGAAGAGGACCCCGGCAGCTGGGGCCCCCGATCCCCGGCGTCAATGTTTGGATCGGGGCCCCAGGAGCGTCAGCGGCGAGGGACTGACCTGAAGTGGCGTGGATCAGCAGTTGGAGATGAGTGACAGCCTCCTGCTGTTGCTTAGCAACAGCTCCCAGCATGCAAAAAGGGCATGCTGGGAGCTGTAGTTATGCAACAGCAGGAGGCAGACCACCACAACTCCCAGCATTCCCTTATGGGCATGCTGGGACTTATAGTTTTGCAACAGCTGGAGGCATATTTTTTCTATGGAAAAGTGTACCTTCAGCTGTTGTATAACTACAACTCCCAGCTTGTACAAACAGCTAAAGTGCATGCTGGGAGTTGTAGTGGTGCATCTGCTGGTTGCATAACTACAACTCCCAGCATGCCAGTTGGCTGTCGGTGACTGCTGAGAGTTGTAGTTTTGCCACAGCTGAAGGCACACTGGTTGTGAAACTCAGAGTTTTTTTTTTACCTAACTCAGTGTTTCACGATCGGTGTTCCTCCAGCTGTTGCAAATTACAACTCCCAGCATGCTCCATACATGCTGGGAGTTGTAGTTTTGCAACAGCTGGAGGCACACTGGTTGTGAAACACTGAGTTAGGTCACAAACTCAGTGATACACAACCAGTGTGCCTACAGCTGTTGCAAAACTAAAACTCTCAGCATGTACAGTCTGTCAGCGCATGCTGGTAGTTGTAGTTTTGCAACAGCTGGATGTTCCTCCCCCCCCCCCATGTGAACGTACAGAGTACACTCACATGGGCGGAGGTTTACAGTAAGTAGCCGGCTGCAAGTTTGACCTGCGGAAAAATTTCTGTCGCAGCTCAAACTGCCAGCGAGAAACTACTGTGAACCCCTGCCTGTGCGACTGTTCCCTAAAAACACTACACTACACTACACTAACACAAAATAAAAAGTAAAAAACACTACATATACACATACCCCTACACAGCTCCCCTCCCCAATAAAAATGAAAAACGTCTGGTATGCCACTGTTTCCAAAACGGAGCCTCCAGCTGTTGCAAAACAACTACTCCCAGTATTACCAGACAGCCACTGACTGTCCAGGCATGCTGGGAGTTTTACAACAGCTGGAGGCACCCTGTTTGGGAATCACTGGCGTAGAATGCCCCTATGTCCACCCCTATGCAAATCCCTAATTTAGTCCTCAAATGTGCATGGTGCTCTCACTTTGGAGCCCTGTCGTATTTCAAGGCAACAGTTTAGGGTCACATATGGGGTATCGCCGTACTCGGGAGAAATTGTGTTACAAATTTTGGGGGGTATTTTCTGCTTTTACCCTTTTTAAAAATGTAAAATTTTTGGGTATACAAGCATTTTAGGAAAAACATTTTTTTTTTTTTTACATATGCACAAGTCGTGAAACACCTGTGGGGGATAAAGGTTCACTTAACCCCTTGTTACGTTCCCCGAGGGGTCTAGTTTCCAAAATAGTATGCCATGTGTTTTTTTTTTTGCTGTCCTGGCACCATAGGGGCTTCCAAAATGCGGCATGCCCCCAGAGCAAAATTTGCTTCCAAAAAGCCAAATGTGACTACTCCTCTTCTGAGACCTGGAGTGCGCCAGCAGAGCCCTTTTCACCCCCATATGGGGTGTTTTCTGAATCTAGACAAAATGGGCTTCAAATTTTGGGGGGTATTTTCTGCTATTATCCTTTCTAAAAATGTAAATTTTTTGGGAAAACAAGCATTTTAGGTAAAATGTTTTTGTTTTTTTTTAACATGTGCAAAAGTCATGAAACACCTGTGGGGTATTAAGGCTCACTTTATCCCATGTTACATTCCCCGAGGGGTCTAGTTTCCAAAATGGTATGCCGTGTTTTTTTTTTTTTTTGCTGTTTTGACACCGTAGGGGCTTCCTAAAGGTGACATGCCCCCCAAAAGCCATTTCAGAAAAATGTTCTCTCCAAAATCCCCTTGTCGCTCCTTCCCTTCTGAGCCCTCTACTGTGCCCGCCGAACATTTGACATAGACATATGAGGTATGTGCTTATTCCAGAGAAATTGGGCTACAAATACAAGTGCAAATACATTGTTCTCCTTTTACCACTTGCAAAAATCCAAAAATTGGGTCTACAAGAACATGTGAGTGTAAAAAATTTAAATTTTGAATTTTCTCCTTCACTTTGTTGCTATTCCTGTGAAACAACTAAAGGGTTAAAACACTGAATGAATGTCATTTTGAATACTTTGGAGGGTGTAGTTTTTATAATGGGGTCATTTGTGGGGTATTTCTAATATGAAGATCCTTCAAATCCACTTCAAAACTGAACTGGTCCCTGAAAAATATTGAGTTTGAAAATTTTGTGGAGAATTGGAAAATTGCTGCTGATCTTTGAAGCCCTCTGGTGTCTTCCAAAAATAAAAAGTCACAAATTTTATGATGCAAACATAAAGTAGACATATTGTATATGGGAACCAAAAAAAAAAACACATTATTTTGAATATCCATTTTTCTTACAAGCAGAGAGCTTCAAAGTTCGAAAAATGCTAAATTTTCATTTTTTTCATAAAATTTTTGGGATTTTTCACCAAAAAAGGATGCAAGTTACCATAAAATTTTACCACTATGTTAAAGTAGAATATGTCACGAAAAAACATTCTCGGAATCAGAATGATAAGTAAAAGCATTCCAGAGTTATTAATGTTTAAAGTGACAGTGGTCAGAATTGCAAAAAACGGGGTCCTTAACCCCTTAACGACGCAGGACGTATATTTACGTCCTGCGCCGGCTCCCGCGATATGAAGCGGGATCGCGCCGCGATCCCGCATCATATCGCGTCGGTCCCGGCGCTAATCAACGGCCGGGACCCGCGGCTAATACCACACATCGCCGATCGCGGCGATGTGCGGTATTAACCCTTTAGAAGCGGCGGTCAAAGCTGACCGCCGCTTCTAAAGTGAAACTGAAAGTATCCCGGCTGCTCAGTCGGGCTGTTCGGGACCGCCGCGGTGAAATCGCGGCGTCCCGAACAGCTGATCGGACACCGGGAGGGCTCTTACCTGCCTCCTCGGTGTCCGATCAACGAATGACTGCTCCGTGCCTGAGATCCAGGCAGGAGCAGTCAAGCGCCGATAATGCTGATCACAGGCGTGTTAATACACGCCTGTGATCTGTGTAGAAGATCAGTGTGTGCAGTGTTATAGGTCCCTATGGGACCTATAACACTGGGAAAAAAAAGTAATAGAAAAGTGTTAATAAAGGTCATTTAACCCCTTCCCTAATAACCCCATTTAACCCCTTTTCCCATAAAAAAAAAAATAAAACAGTGTAAAAAAATAAATAAACATATGTGGTATCGCCGCGTGCGTAAATGTCCAAACTATAAAAATATATCATTAATTTAGCCATACGGTCAATGGCGTACGTGCAAAAAAATTCCAAAGTCCAAAAAAGCGTATTTTGGTCACTTTTTATAACATTAAAAAATGAATAAAAAGTGATCAAAAAGTCTGATCAAAACAAAAATCATACCGATAAAAACTTCAGATGTTGGCGCAAAAAATGAGTCCTCATACCGCCCTGTACGTGGAAAAATAAAAAAGTTATAGGGGTCAGAAGATGACATTTTTAAACGTATAAATTTTCCTGCATGTAGTTATGATTTTTTCCAGAAATGCGACAAAATCAAACCTATATAAGTAGGGTATAATTTTAACCGTATGGACCTACAGAATAAAGATAAGGCATAATTTTTACCGAAATATGCACTGCGTAGGAACGGAAGCCCCCAAAAGTTACAAAATGGCGTTTTTTTTTCGATTTTGTCGCACAATGATTTTTTTTTCCGTTTCGCCGTGCATTTTTGGGTAAAATGACTAATGTCACTGCAAAGTAGAATTGGCGACGCAAAAAATAAACCATGATATGGATTTTTAGGTGGAAAATTGAAAGGGTTATGATTTTTAAAAGGTAAGGAGGAAAAAACGAAAGTGCAAAAACGGAAAAATCCTGAGTCCTTAAGGGGTTAAAGGGGTACTTCGGCAAAAACCTTTTTTCTTTTAAATCAACTGGTGGCAAAAAGTTAAAAATATTTGTAAATTACTTCTATTAAAAAATATTAATCCTTCCTGTACTTATTAGCTGCTGAATACTACAGAGGAAATTATTTTCTTTTTGGAATGCTCTCTGATGACATCACGGCCACAGTGCTCTCTGCTGACAATATTATAATAATAATAATGCTTTATTTATTATTGTCCTTAGTGAGATTTGAACCCAAGTCCCCAACACTGCAAGGCAGCAGTGGTAACCACTGAGATACCATGCTATCCTTAGCATACATCTGCTATGCATGGTTGCTAAAATGGACAGAGATGTCAGCAGAGAGCACTGTGTTCGTGATGTCATCAGTGTTCCAAAAAGAAAGGAATTTCCTCTGTAGCATTCAGCAGCTAATAAGCACTGGAAAGATTAAGATTTTTTAATAGAAGTAATTTACAAATATGTTTAACTTTCTGCCACCAGTTGATTTAAAAGAAAAAAGGTTTTCACCGGAGTATCCCTTTAAGGTGAAAAAGGGCTAAGTCCTTAAGCGGTTAAAAGATGAATTTTGAAATTTAAATTGAAGATTTATGGTAGCTAGTAGAAATGAGCGAACTTATAAAAAATTTGATTCGGCCGATTCGCTTAATTTTCAGAAAAAGTTTGTTTTGATCCGAATTTTTTCGCGGCAAATCTATATTAAAAAAGGCATTTTCTTGCCTACATACAGCCTCTAGCTGGGTATAGAACACGTTGCTGTGTTCTAAAACACATATGGAGTGTGCTGGGGTAGTGAAATAATACTGTTATTCAGAATAACATGCAGATTATCGGCATCGCTTTTAGAATCACTGTCACACAGCAGCACAAAGACAGAGCCTGGTGGTGGACACAGTGTGGACATGTTGGCCGCAGGAGGAGACTATATAGTGGCTGAATGACACAGCGTGGAGGTGTTGGCAGCATGAGGAGACCATATAGTGGCTGAATGGCACAGCATGGAGGTGTTGGCAGCATGAGGACACCATATAGTGGCTGAATGACACATTGTGGACATGTTGGCAGCATGAGGAGACCATATAGTGGCTGTATGACACAGCGTGGAGATGTTGGCAGCATGTGGAGACCATATAGTTGCTGAATGGCACAGCTTTGAGGTGTTGGCAGCATGAGGACACCATATAGTGGCTGAATGACACAGTGTGGACATGTTGGCAGCATGAAGAGACCATATAGTGGCTGAATGACACAGCGTGGAGGTGTTGGCAGGATGAGGACACCATATAGTGGCTGAATGACACAGTGTGGACATGTTGGCAACATGAGGAGACCATATAGTGGCTGAATGACACAGCGTGGAGGTGTTGGCAGCATGAGGACACCATATAGTGGCTGAATGGCACAGCGTGGAGGTGTTGGCAGCATGAGGAAACCATATAGTGGCTGAATGACACAGTGTGGACATGTTGGCAGCATGAAGAGACCATATAGTGGCTGAATGGCACAGCATGGAGGTGTTGGCAGCATGAGGACACCATATAGTGGCTGAATGACACATTGTGGACATGTTGGCAGCATGAGGAGACCATATAGTGGCTGTATGACACAGCGTGGAGATGTTGGCAGCATGTGGAGACCATATAGTTGCTGAATGGCACAGCTTTGAGGTGTTGGCAGCATGAGGACACCATATAGTGGCTGAATGACACAGTGTGGACATGTTGGCAGCATGAGGAGACCATATAGTGGCTGAATGACACAGCGTGGAGGTGTTGGCAGGATGAGGACACCATATAGTGGCTGAATGACACAGTGTGGACATGTTGGCAACATGAGGAGACCATATAGTGGCTGAATGACACAGCGTGGAGGTGTTGGCAGCATGAGGACACCATATAGTGGCTGAATGGCACAGCGTGGAGGTGTTGGCAGCATGAGGAAACCATATAGTGGCTGAATGACACAGTGTGGACATGTTGGCAGCATGAAGAGACCATATAGTGGCTGAATGACGCAGCGTGGAGGTGTTGGCAGCATGAGGAGACCAAATAGATGCTGAATGGCACAGAGTGGAGGTATTGGCAGCATGAGGACACCATATAGTGGCTGAATGACACAGTGTGGACATGTTGGCAGCATGAGGAGACCATATAGTGGCTGAATGACACAGCGTGGAGGTGTTGGCAGCATAAGGAGACCAAATAGTGGATGAATGGCACAGCCCGGGGTTGCCAGCAGCATGAGTAGGCAGTAGGCCTTCACAATCCCTAATATTATAAGATGAATTAAGAAATGTAAAGATATTTAAAGATAAAGATTTTGGATAGCGGGTGCTACCTATGAGAAAATTTGAATTTCCCAGACCCAGGCCCAGCAGCGGCATCAGTAACCCATATATTGCCTGAATGACACAGGCTGGAGTTGGCTGATGCATGAGTACACACCAGGGCTTCACAATCCCTAAGAAAAAACACAACCATTTAAAAAAAATTTCAAGAACATTTTGGATAGTGGGTGCTACCTATGAGAAAATTTGAAATTCCCAGACCTAGGCCCAGCAGCGGCATCAGTAAACCATATATTGTCTGAATTACACAGTCTGGAGTTGGCTGATGCACGAGTACACAGCAAGACTTCACAATCCTCCCCAAAAAACGCAGCAATTTTAGAAATTTTTGAAAAAGATTTTGGATAGCGGGTGCTACCTATGAGAAGATTTGAAATTCCCAGACCCCACAGCGGCATCAGTAAACCATATATTGCCTGAATGACACAGCCTGGAGTTGGCTGATGCATGAGTTCACACCAGGGCTTCACAATCCCACCAAAAAAACACAACAATTGTAGAAATTTATGAAGAAGATTTTGGATAGCAGTTGCTATCTAAGAGAAAATTTTAAATTCCCAGACCCAGGCCCAGCAGCGGCATCTGTAAACCCTATTTTCCTGAATGACACAGCCTGGAGTTGGCTGATGCATGAGTACACACCAGGGCTTCACAATCCCACCAAAAAAAAAAAAAAAATACAACAATTGTGGAGATTTATGAAGGAGACTTTTGGATAGCAGGTGCTACCTATGAGAACATTTGAAATTCCCAGACCCAGGCCCAGCAGCGCCATCAGTAAACCATATATTGCCTGAATGACACAGCCTGGAGTTGGCTGATGCATGAGTACGCACCAAAGCTTCACAATCCCTAATAAAAAAGACAAACATTTTTGACAAAAATTTTTTATGAAAATTTAGGACAGCGGGTGCTACTCATATATTACCTGAATGACGCAGCCTGGAATTGGCATGAGGAGACCATTGAAATGTCTGATTTTTTTTATTTGAAATTTGAATCAAAACTTGTGTCCCGGACCCCGCCGTGTGGGTACAAAGGATCTAATCTCACAAGCACCCACAGTGCTCATGTGGCCGTGAGATGTAGGCACAACGTCTCCATAGCCCTAACCGGCCATTTATTGTTTTTGTACCTTTGTTTAAGAACAAGCGCATATCCAAGAGTCGAGAAGACTCTGTAATGCAGGACGGTGGACCACCAAAAGCCATTCTTCTCTAAAATAATTTTTTTCTGAAATAAAGCAGAGTTCATCCCTCTCCATATTATTTTTGAAAATTTGAATTAAAAAACCACGCACAACAAGCGTTCAATGGTGTAATGGTTATTATTCTGGAAAATTCAAGTTTATTACTGTGAAAATTATCAGAAAATTTGAAAGAAAACACTACCCAAGAGTGTTTAATAACCTCATACATTGCACCATAAATGTTGAAATTTTAATTAAGCATGTATGTATGTATTTCAAAAATCCTAAAATTAAAGGCCAAAGCCAAGAAGCATCATGATGTCAAGTAGTTCCTGAAAGACACAGTAGCAGCAGTCAGGAGTAGGCATCAGCAGTACCCAAGAGGCTTTCATAATCCCTTACATTGCACAATCAATCGCGCGATCAAGCAATAACAGGTGTGTTATGCCCTCAGATGTCCGGGGCTGCACGCGCGCTACACGGAACGGGCCAGCGTGTGTCTATCCTTAACCGACAGGTGCTGGTAACCACTGAATCCTGTTCGTGATAGGGATCAGGGATTGCAATTATTTGCCAGGAAAGAAGAATTCCAACTAAGTGCGGGTCATAAGCTGGGGTTCATTAAGTCCCTGCCCTTTGTACACACCGCATATCTCTACTACCGATTGGATGGTTTAGTGAGGTCCTCGGATCGGCCCCGGCGGAGTAGGAGAAGACCCTGACAGAGCGCCGAGAATTTAAAGATCATTGTTGAAATTTGCATTAAGCAGGTATTAGCTACTGCTAAACTTCCAAAAATTAAAGGCTCAAGGCCAGAAGCATCGGTGAGGCAAGAAGTTCCTGAAAGACAATGGATGAGTCAGGAGCAGGCATTTGCTGTACCCAAGAGGGTTTCATAACCCCTTACACTTAAAGATCAATGTTGTAATTTGCATTAAGCATGTATTTAGCTACTGCTAAACATCCAAAAATTAAAGGCCCTAGGCCTGAGGCATCAGGGAGGCAAGTAGTTCCTGAAAGACACAGAATGAGTCAGGAGCAGTCATTTGCAGTACCCAAGAGGGTTTCATAACCCCTTACACTTAAAGATCAATGTTGAAATTTGCATTTGCATAATTGATAACCCAAGAGGGTTTCATAACCAACCATAATTGGGAAATGTTGGTGTAGCAGCATGATCAATCTACTCTGAGACATCTGGCATTGGTGGCTGGAAATCCTGGCTGATCCATCCCTGATTCATCTTGACAAACATCAGTCTCTCCACATTTTTAGTGGACAGACGAGTTCGCCTTGGGGTGACTATGGCCCTGGTTGCACTAAACACCCGCTCTGATTGCACACTACTGGCCGGGCAAGAAAGCTTTTCCAGGGCAAACTCTGCTAGTTGCGGCCATAAATCAAGTTTGGCTGCCCAGAAGTCCAGCGGATCTTCAATGGTTGTTGGCATGGTCATGTCAAGGTATGCCACCACCTGCTGGTTCAGGTCCTGCTCCATGTCTACCTATGCGGGTGAAGAAAGCTACTCATCAGCGACTGTAGACTCAGGCTGCTGCTGATTGATCAGCTACTGCTCCTGCTACCCCTCCCCTCCCCAGCAGCCATGTCAGTGGAAGGTGAACGCAGAGGGCCCCCCGAGTCAGACCTGCGAGTGTATGGACCATGTGGCCGATAGGCCAACTGACTATGTAGAATCTCTCTGTAGTAGGTCAGTTTGTCCTCCCTCTCAGTGGGTGTAAAAAAGGCCCCCATTCTGGGACGGTAGCGAGGGTCTAATAAGGTGGAGATCCAGAAGTCATCCCGCTGACGAATTTTGACAATTCGGGGGTCACTACGCAAGCAACTGAGCATGCATCGTGCCATTTGCGCCAGTGACTCGGAGGGACTACCTGCCTCCATCTCCACTGCATACTGCCACGGTGTGTCTGGGTCCTCTGTCTCTCCTTCCTCATAACCCTCCAGCTCCTCTGGCTGCTCCTACTCCTCCTCTCCTGTCCGATGACTAGAAACACCGGCCATCTCATCCAACCTAAACTGTACTCCGCTCTGCCCCTCATCATCCTCCTACTCCAGTTCAGCCCCACAGGGCTCATGTAGCCTTGAGATGTAGGTGCAACGTCTCCATTGCGGTGACCAGCCATGGTTTCAATCATTTGTTGTAGGAAATGTAGTAGTGGAATTACGTCGTTCATGGCGTAATCCAGGCGACTTACAAATGATGTGCCTTCCACTGGTTCACATTGAAGTTACACAGGGGAGTACTCCTATCTGCTTGGATCATCAAGATATCGGTGATGGCTTTTCTTTGTTCGTATAGTCTGTCCAACATATGGAGGGTGGAACTCCAACATGTGGCAACGTCACAAATAAGACTGTGTTGTAGGATACCGTTCTGACGCTGCAACTCAAGGAAGGTGTGCTTGGAGGTGTACGAGTGGCTGAAGTGCATGCACAGTTTCCTTGCCATTTTCAGGATGTTTTGCAAACGGGGTGAAGACTTGAGGAAGTGCTTGACAACCAGATTCAACACGTGTGCCATGCAGGGCGCATGTTTCACACTTCCTTGTCGCAGCGCGGACACAATGTTCTTCCCTTCTTTACTAATGAACTTTAGCAGTTCCTCCCCTATGTGACTCTGTTCGCCAAGGCAAACCATGTAAAGAACAGCTTGACACCACCGTGCCCTACACACATGGTACGATGAAGGGCCACCGAGATTTGGACGTGCAGTGGAGGCCGAGGACATGCTGGAGGATGAGGAGGCGGCATCGCACACTGTAACAGGACCAACTGCCTTAGAGCGAGAGCGTGAAGGAGGAAGCGGTGTGACCTGTCCAAGTTGCTGTTGTGGCTGTGCAGGAACCACATTTACCACAAGTATTGTCTCTGCCCATAGTTACAGCTCCACACGTCGGCGCTGCCGTGCACTTATGAACACACTGACAGGCTCAAGAACTGGCCCACCTTCTCTTGTATAAACTTATGCAGGGCTGGTACTGCCTTCTACGCAAAAAAATGACGGCTTGGGACTCTCCATCTCGGCTCGGCACAAGCCATCAATTCTCTGAAAGGTGCTGAGTCCACCACTTGAAAAGGGATGGACTGCAACAGCAGCAACTTGGACAGGAGCACATTCAACTTCTGTGCCGTTGGATGAGTGGGCACATACTGTTGTCTCTTGGACATGGCTTCGCCAATGGATTGTTGGCGGAATTGCTGACTAAAAGAGGGAGAAGCAGGAGCGACATAAGGAGGGTTTGACACACAACTCCCTTTGGCTGAGGTGGTGGAGCCTTTGCTGGATGAAGGAGGGAGCGGATGGCCACTGGGTGATGCAGCAGGCTGGGCCACTACATCAGAGCCACGGTTCTCCCAGGCCACTTTATGGTGGCGAAGCATGTGTTGGCGCAGGGCCCTGGTGCCGACATTGGGACCCTGGCCACGCTTCACCTTCTGCCGACAGATCTTGCATGAAATAAATAGAAAGAAAAAAGACCGGGGAACGGCGCCTCGTGTATTACCCTTAAACACAAACAGCAAGTGTAAATGTGGGAGAAACCCACGGCACTTATAGGTGGCTGCTCACCAGATGTAAATAGAAGTAACGCATATCACCCCAAATAGGGGTACTCACTGATGTCCAAAGGAGGGCTGCAAGCCGGAGGTCACAGGCACATACGTCCTGACGTAGTCATCAAACGGAAAATGGAAAAGGACCTCATTCATCCAGGCGCTGCCGGTTAGGTCATCAGGTGCACAAAATGATGCAATGTATACCTTGGAATATTGTATACATGAAAGTTTATTAAAAAATAATAAACAACATACAGATTACGCGTTTCGAGGGTGACTCCCCTCTTCCTCAGATCAGGTGAGGAAGAGGGGAGTCACCCTCGAAACGCGTAATCTGTATGTTGTTTATTATTTTTTAATAAACTTTCATGTATACAATATTCCAAGGTATACATTGCATCATTTTGTGCACCTGATGACCTAACCGGCAGCGCCTGGATGAATGAGGTCCTTTTCCATTTTCCGTTTGAGATCTTGCATGAGGCTACATAAACTTCCTCTGGATGCCTTATGAAAAGTTTCCACACAGCCGAGTAGCTGATTTTCCGACCTGCAGTCCGCACCAATTGACTACTACTGGCGCCGTCTCCAGGAACCCCTTTTCCACTACCTCCTGGAAAGGTAGGCTGCCACGAAGCAAGTGGTCTCCCCCGGGCACGTTTTGCTCTTGAATTTCTACTCCTGCCACCACGCTGACTGCCAACCGTGCTACCGCCTTGCTGCCTCAAGGGCAATCGGTAACTCTCTTCTCCTGATGATGATGATGAAGCCCCTTCTGCATCCGGCTCCCAATTGCGATCGGCTTCATCATCATCAACAGGTGTGTACACGTCACTGATGTCCTCCTCAGGTTCCCCAACAGTGTCTGCTTCAGGACCCTGAACCCTTGCAACACTGCCTCCCACGTCATTCTCCCCATCACTACTTGGCCACCTAGCGGAGTAAGCGGCAAATGTCTCCTACCCTTCTTTGCTGGCCAGTAGCTGCTGACTGTGCTCTATTAGATCGTCCTCAGTAAATAGTGGAGCTGAACCCACAGCATAAGATACTTCTTTAGGAGAGGGAACAACATAGGACAAAGGCAATGGGAGGACAGGGACTGCTCCCGGGCCATGCCAACTGAGGGTTGTGTCTGAGGAACCCAGCGACTGTTGACTGGGGGTGTCAGATGTCACTTGTGATGATGTGGATGAGCGTGTTAACCAATCGACGACGGCAGATGGGTTGCTGGTCGAGACACGACCGCTAGCTGATAACGGAAGCTTAGGCCTCTCGCTGCGACTCCTGCTGCCTCTCGCCCCAAGTCTGCTGCCAACTCTGCTTGAAGTATTTAGGCCTCTGCCACTTCTCTGTGCACGTCCTGGCAATTTTCTACCTGACATTCTTAGTGCGTTTATGATGGTATTACAGTACGCTACACTACTCTTTAAACAGTATTTGTCTAGAACAGCAGCAGGTGATTACTTATGGCTTTCCTTTCATAGTATGTAGGCCCTTTGCAGATTAACAGGTACAAGATGGTACACTACTTGGATGTACTTATGCAGTATGCACTGATGAGGGCACTAATATTCCCAACTATCCGCAGAAAAACTCTGTTTTCTTTTTTAAACACCAGCCGATGAATACTATTGTTTGAACTTTGACAATATGGAGCAAGTTGACAGATTAACAGGTACTAAATGGTACAATACTTGGATGTACGTATGCGGTATGCACTGATGAGGGCAGTAATATGCGCAACTATATGCAGAAAAAACTCTGTTTGTTATTAAAAACACCAGCCGGTGAATATTATTGTTTGGACTTTGACAGTATGGAATACCTTGACAGATTAACAGGTACAAGATGGTACACTACTTGGATGTACGTATGCGGTATGCACTGATGAGGGCAGTAATATGCGCAACTATACGCAGAAAAAAACTCTGTATTTTTGTCAAACACCAGCCGGTGAATACTATTGTTTGGACTTTGACAGTATGGAGCACCTTGACAGATTAACAGGTACTAAATGGTACAATACTTGGATGTACGTATGCGGTATGCACTGATGAGGGCAGAAATATGCACAACTATACGCAGAAATAACTCTGTATTTTTGTAAAACACCAGCCGCTGAATACTATTGTTTGGACTTTGACAGTATGGAGCACCTTGACAGATTAACAGGTACAAGATGGTACACTACTTGGATGTACGTATGCGGTATGAACTGATGAGGGCAGTAGTATGTGCAACTATACGCAGAAAAAACTCTGTATTTTTGTAAAACACCAGCCAGTGATTACTATTTTTTGGACTTTGACAGTATGGAGCACCTTGACAGATTAACAAGTACTAAATGGTATACTACTTGGATGCACCTATGCGTTATGCACTGATGAGGGCAGTAATATGCGCAACAATATGCAGAAAAACTCTGTTTGTTTTTAAAAACACCAGCCGGTGAATACTATTGTTTGGACTTTGACAGTATAGAGCACCTTGACAGATTAACACGTACTAAATGGTACAATATTTGGATGTACCTATGCGGTATGCACTGATGAGGGCAGTAATATGCTCAACTATACACAGAAAAAAACTCCGTATTTTTGTAAAACACCAGCCGGTGAATACTATTGTTTGGACTTTGACAGTATGGAGCACCTTGACAGATTAACAGGTACTAAATGGTACAATACTTGGATGTACCTATGCAGTATGCACTGATGAGGGCTGTAATATGCACAACTATACGCAGAAAAAACTCTGTTTGTTTGTTTTTTAAACACCAGCCGGTGAATACTATTGTTTGGACTTTGACAGTGTGGATCACCTTGACAGATTAACAGGTACTAAATGGTACAATACTTGGATGTACCTATGCGATATGCACTGATGAGGGCAGTAATATGCGCAACAACACGCAGAAAAAATAAGTATTTTTTTTTAAAACACCAGCAGGTGATTACTTTTGCCAGGAGTCAGGACTTTCCCTGTATCTAGACTTGTTACAGATACAGAATAGTAGACTGCTTTGATGTAGGCATGTGTTATGCACATGTGAGGGCAGACAAATGCACTACAGTCCACTGAAAAAGAACATATTTGTGAACAGCAGCAGGACCCAACAGTGCAGCACCACAATAAAAAAAAATACAGGGATTGACCCTAAATTGCACTCTGTCACACAATTCTGGGGTGACTATGTCCCCCGCCACACTAAACACCGGTTCTGATGGCACACTACTGGCCAGACAGGACAGCTTTTCCAGGGCAAACTCTGTTGCGGCCACAAATCAAGTTTGGCTGCCCAGAAGTCCAGCGGATCTTTAAGGTGTTTTGGCATGGGCGTGTCAAAGTGTGCCACCACCTGCTGGTTCATGTCCTGCTCCAGGTCTAAATGTTGCTTCACTATGCAGGTGAAGAAAGGTATTCATCAGCGACTGTAGACTCAGGCTGCTGCTGATGGAGGAAGTACTGCTCCAGCAATCCCACCCCTCCCCAGCAGGCATGTCAGTAGAAGGTGAGTGCAGAGGGGTCCCCGAGACAGACCTGTGGGAGGATAGACAATGGCGCCGATAGGCATCGGCCAACTGACTACGTAAGATGTCTCTGTAGTAGGCCAGTTTGTCCTTCCTCTTAATGGGTGTAAAAAAGGCCCCCATTTTGTGGAGGTAGCGAGGGTCCAATGAGGTGGAGATCAAGAAGTCATCCCGCTGCCGAATGGTGACAATTCGGCTGTCACTACGCATGCAAGTGAGCATGCATCGTGCCATTTGTGCAAGTGACTCGGAGGGACTCCCTAGCTCCATCTCCACTGCATACTGCCAAGGTGTGTCTGGGTCCTCTGCCTTGCCTTCCTCATAACCCTCTAGGTCCTCTGGCTGCTCCTGCTCATCCTCTCCTGTCAGATTACTCGAAAAACTGCCCATTTAGCGAAACTTAATCTATGCTCCGTTGTGTCCCTCCCCCTCCTCCTTCAGTTCAGCCCCCACAGGGTTCATGTGGCCGTGAGATGTAGGCACAATGTATCCAGTGCCCTGACCAGCCATCGTTTCCCACACGTGTTGAAAGAAATGAAGCAGTGGAATGACGTTGTTCATCACGTAATTCTGGCGACTTACTAATAATAGGTAAAAAAATTGTGTAGCTCACCTAGGATATAAGATATAAGATATTGTACTCGAGGTTAACGGTGTTGCCTTCACCCTAAAAGGCCTAAAGCTATGTAGTATTGTAGATACCGTATTTAGGCTACATTTTTTAGCCTAAAGTCTATGTGCGTGTTATACGCCGATACACCCCCAGGAAAGGCAGGGGGAGAGAGGCCGTCGCTGCCCGCTTCTCTCCCCCTGCCTTTCCTGGGGTCTAGAGCCCTGTTGCCGGCCCTTCTCTCCCCCTGGCTATTGGCGCCGCTGCCCGTTCTGTCCCCCTGACTATCGGTGCCGGCGCCCCATTGCCGGCGCCGATAGCCAGGGGGAGAGAAGCGTCACCGACAGCCAGGGGGAGAGAAGGGGCAGCGGCACCCATTGCCGGCGCCGCTGCCCCGTTACCTCCCCCCATCCCCGGTTGCATAATTACCTGTTGCCAGGGTGGGGTCCGCGCTGCTGCAGGCCTCCAACGTGCGTCCCCTGCGTCGTTGCTATGCGCTGCACGGCGCGGCGCATGACGTCAGTGCGCCGCGCAGTGCATAGCAACGACGCAGGGGACGCACGCCGGAGGCCTGCAGCAGCGCGGACCCGACCCCGGCAACAGGTAATTATGCAACCGGGGATGGGGGGAGGCAACGGGGCAGCGGCACCGGCAATGGGTGCCGCTGCCCCTTCTCTCCCCCTGAGAGAAGCCGGCACCGATAGTCAGGTGGACAGAACGGGCAGCGGCGCCGATAGCCAGGGGGAGAGAAGGGCCGGCAGCAGGGCTCTAGACCCCAGGAAAGGCAGGGGGAGAGAAGCGGCAGCAACGGCCTCTCTCCCCCTGCCTTTCCTGGGGGTGTATCGGGGTATACACGCGCACACACGCACCCTCATTTTATCATGGATATTTGGGTAAAAAACTTTTTATACCCAAATATCCTTGGTAAAATGAGGGTGCGTGTTATAGGCCGGTGCGTGGTATACCCCGATAAATACGGTATGTAATTACCAGTCCTCTAAAGTACTAAAAGTGTAGATTATAGAATAATGAAAAATAGAGAAAAAAGGTTAGGAGATGATGGTATAAGTATATAATGTTTATTATATGTAATCTGCCTTCACCTCTGCAGGGCCCTTGCATAAGGTGAACGGCAATATAAAACACTTTATAAATTGTGGCAGTAAAATTGTTATAGTATAGTTGTTAAAAAAAAAAAAACTTCAAATATCTATCATTATAATAAGACAATAAAAAGAAATCTAAAATATGCTTATTGCACTTAATCCGATGGTGATATAGTTCGTATATCTATGGATTGTAATTATCCGTAGATGATATAGGTGCACTTATTGCACTTAGTTTAAAATTCTTGCAGAAACAGTTCTTGCAGAAACAGTTCTTTATAACTTGTGTAAATAAGTCTTAGTATATCGCGCTGTATTAGAAGAGCACTGTAATGATTATCGGTGCACAGCACCACTCACCACCCGCAGGATACACTTATGTTCGGGGCTAGTACGGCTGTCACGGCTTTGTCCTGTGCTGTCAGCGGCTGCGTCCTGGGTTGTAGAGGATGCCCGTCTGTGTGGGGGGTGAGTGGCACTCCGGCAGTCTGTGGGTCCCAAACTGGCACTGCAGGCATCCGGCCTTTTGCAGTTATGTCTGGGGCTCACGTAGAGAAGCCGGGGCTGTGGATGGTGGATGCAGCTGCCTAAATAAACACCATGTGACAGCAGCTTTACACAGTTCCTTCTCATATAACTGCAGCAATTTGCAATTTTAACTATTAAGCTGTAGTCCAAAGCATTAGATTGAGGTACTGGACTGCAGCTGTCACTCAGCAGTTAAAAAGGTGCTCCGGTGGCAAACTTTTTTTTTTTATCAACTGGTGCCAGAAAGTTAAACAGATTTGTAATTTACTTCTATATAAAAATCTAAATCCTTCCAGTACTTATCGCCTGCTGTATACTACAGAGTAAATTATTTTCTTATGGGATTTTTCTGTCACGACCCCCAGTGCTCTCTGCTGACACCAACGGATTAAGTGCAATAATCATATTTTAGATTTCTTTTTATTGTCTTATTATAATGATAGATATTTGACGTTTTTTTTTTAACAACTGTACTATAACAATTTTACTGCCACAATTTATAAAGTGTTTTATATTGCCGTTCACCTTATGCAAGGGCCCTGCTGAGGTGAAGGCAGATTACATATAATAAACATTATATACTTATACCATCATCTCATAACCTTTTTTCTCTATTTTTCATTATTCTATAATCTACACTTTTAGTACTTTAGAGGACTGGTAATTACATATCTACAATACAACTTACTAATAATGTGGCTTCCTCAAAGGGCCTGAGCAAACGACAGGTGTCACGTATGAGCTGCCACTAGTTCATACTGAAATTACAGAGGCATTACCTCTATCTGCTTGGATCATCAAGAAATCGGTGATGGCTTTTCTCTCTTTGTACAGTCGGTACAACGTATGGAGGGGGGAATTTAAACATGTGGCAACCTCACAAATCAGCTATGTTCGAGGATACCTTTCTGATGCTGCAGCTCAAGGAGGGTTTGCTTTGAGGTGTACGAGTGGCTGAAGTGCATGCAAAGATTCCTTCCCATTGTTAGGATGTCTTGCAAATGGGGGGAACACTTCAAGAACTGCTTCACAACCAGATTAAACATGTGTGCCATTCAGGGCGCATGGCTCAGCCTTCCCAGTCGCAGCTCATGCAAGATGTTCTTCCCGTTTTCAGTCACCATGGTTCCCTTTTTCAGTTGTTGTGGTGTAAGCCATGTTCCGATTTCTTTACAAATGACTTTTAGCAGTTCCTCCCCTGTGTGAATCTTTTCACCAAGGCAAGCCATGTGAAGAACAGGGTGACACTGCTGTGCCCTGCACACATAGTATGTTGAAGGGCCACTGAGACTTGTCTGGGCAATGGAGGCTGAGGACCCGGTGGAGGATGAGGAGGTGGAATCACACACTGTTACAGGACCAATGGTCTGAGAGCGTGGAGGTGCAAGCGGTGTGACCTGTCCAAGTTATTGTTGTGGCTGTTCAGGAACCACATTCATCCAGTGAGCCGTAAAGGACATGTATTGTCCCTGACTATAGTTGCAGCTCCAGGTGCTGCCGTGCACTTTGGTACACACCGACAGGCTCAAGGACTGGCCCACCTTCTCTTCCACAAAATTGTGCAGGGCTGGTACTGCCTTCTTCGCAAAGAATTGACGGCTTGGCACTCTCCACCTCGGCTCGGCACAAGTCATCAGTTCTCTGAAAGGTGCAGAATCCATTACTTGAAAAGGGAGGGTCTGCAGCATCAGCAACTTGGACAGGAGCACATTCAGCTTCTGCGCCATTGGATGAGTGGGAACATACTGTTGTCTCTTGGACATGGCTTCGCGGATAGATTGTTGGCGGAATGGATGACTAAAAATAGGAGGTGTAAGAGCATCTGAAGCGACAGAAGGAGGGTATGACACACAGCTCCCTTCAGCTGAGGTGGTGGAGCCTTGGCTGGCTGAAAGAGGGAGTGGCGTGCCGCTGGGTGATGCAGCATGCAGCTGGACCACATCAAAGCCATGGTTCTCCCAGGCCACTTTATAGTGTCAAAGCATAAGTTGATGCAGGGCCGTGGTGCCAACATTGGGACCCTGGCCACGCTTCACATTCTGCTGACATATCTTGCATGTGGCTATGTGAATCTCTTCTGGATGCTTGATGAAAAACTGCCACACCACCGAGTAGCTGATTTTCCCACCATCAGTCGGCATGAATTGGCTGTTACTGCCGCCGTCTCCAGGAACCCCTGTTCCACTACCTCCCGGGAAGGTAGGTTGCCGCGAAGCAGGTGGTCTCCCCTGGCACGTTTGGCTCCAGAATTTCCACTTCTGCTACCATGCTGACTGCCAACCATGCTCCCACCTTGCTGTCTAAGCTGCTGCTGCACGGGCAACCTGCAACTCTTTTCTAATAATGATGAAGCCCCTTCTGCACCCGGCTCCCAATTGCGATTGGCTTCATCATTATCAACAAGTGTCTGCACGTCACTGCTGTCCTCCTCTGGTTCCTCAACAGTGTCTGCTTCAGGACCCTAAACCCTTGCAACACCGCCTCCCTCGTCACTCTCCTCCATCACTACTTGCCCGCCTAGCAGAGGAAGCGACGGATGTCTCCTCCACTTGGGCAGTAGCTGCTGAATGTCCTCTATTAGATCATCCTCAGTGAATAGTGGAGCTGAACCCACAGCATAACATACTTCTGTAGGGGTGGGAACAGCATAGGACAGAGGCAATGGGAGGACAGGGACTGCTCTCAGGCCATGCCAACTGAGGGTTGTGTCTGAGGAACCCAGCGACTGTTGACTTGGGTATCAGATGTCACTTGTTAGGAAGTGGATGATGTGTAAACCAATTGATGACGGCAAATGGGTTGCTGGTCGAGAAACGACCGCTAGCTGATACCATGAGCTCAGGCCTCTCGCTGTGACTCCTGCTGTCACACGCCCCTATTCTGCTGCGACCTCTCTCTGAGGAATTTAGGCCTCTGCAACTCCTCTGTGCACGTCCTGGCACTTCTCTACCTGACATATTAAATTCACTACGCTTCGCTACGCTTAAAACAGTATTTTTCTAGAACAGCAGCAGATGTGTACTTTTGCCTGGACTTTCACAATATCTAGGCCCATGACAGATTAACATGTACAAAATAGTACACTACTTAGATGTAGGTATGTGGAATGCACTTATGAGGGCAGAAAATGTGCTACAGTACACTTAAAAAAGAGTAAAAACATAATCCAGTGATTACTTTTGCCTAAGCTTTCCCAGTATCTAGGCCATTGACAGATTAGCAGGTACAAAATAGTACACTACTTAGATGTATGCATGTGGTATGCACTTATGAAGGCAGAAAAATGCACAACTGTACGCTTCAAAAATTATTTGAGTAAAACACCAGCCGGTGATTACTTTTGCCTGCACTTTCACATTATCTAGGTTCTTGACAGACTAACAGTTACAAAATAGTACACTACTTAGATGTATGTAAGTGGTATGCACTTATGAGGGCAGAGAAATGTGCTACAGTGTGCTTAATAAATGCATTGGAGTAAAACACAAGCCGGTGATTACTTTTGCCTGGACTTTCACAGTGTCTAGGCCCTTGACAGATTAACAGGTATAAAATAGTAAACTACTTAGATGTACGTATGTGCTATACATTTATCAGGGCAGAAAAATGCACTACAGTATACTTAAAAAAGTATCTGAGTAAAAACACCAGCCGGTGATTAATTTTGCCTGGACTTTCACAGTATGTAGGACCTTGACAGATTAACAGGTTTAAAATAGTACACTATTTAGATATTTGTATGTGATATGCACTTATGAGGGCAAAAAAATGTACTACAATACGCTTAATAAACATATTGGTGTAAAACACCAGCCAATGATTTCTTTTGGCTGTCCTTTCACAGTATGTAGGCCCAGTATGAGGGCAGAAAAATGCGCTATAGTACATGTAAAAAAGTATCTGAGTAAAAACACCAGCCGGAGAGTACTTTTGCCTGGGCTTTCACAGTATCTAGGCCCTTGACAGATTAACAGTTACAAAATAGTACACTACTTAGATGTAGGTATGTGGTATGCACTTATGAGGGCAGAAAAATGCGCTACAATACACTAAAAAACGTATTGGAGTAAAACACAAGCTGGTGATTACTTTTGCCTGGACTTTCACAATGTTTATACCCTTGACAGATTAACAGGTATAAAATAGTAAACTACTTAGATGTATGCATGTGCTATGCACTCATGAGGGCAGAAAAAATGCACTACAGTACACTTAAAGAAGTAGCTGAGTAAAAACACCAGCCAGTGATTAATTTTGCCTGGAATTTCACAGTATGTAGGACCTTGACAGATTAACAGGTTTAAAATAGTACACTACTTAGATATTTGTATGTGATATGCACTTATGAGGGCAGAAAAATGTGCTACAATGCGCTAAAAAACGTATTGGAGTAAAACACAAGCCGGTGATTACTTTTGCCTGGACTTTCACAGTGTTTATACCCTTAACAGATTAACAGGTATAAAATAGTAAACTACTTAGATGTATGCATGTGCTATGCACTCATGAGGGCAGAAAAAATGCACTACAGTACACTTAAAGAAGTAGCTGAGTAAAAACACCAGCCGGTGATTAATTTTGCCTGGACTTTCACAGTATGTAGGACCTTGACAGATTAACAGGTTTAAAATAGTACACTATTTAGATATTTGTATGTGCTATGCACTTATGAGGGCAGAAAAATGTACTACAATACTCTTAATAAACGTATTGGTGTAAAACACCAGCCGATGATTTCTTTTGGCTGTCCTTTCACAGTATGTAGGCCCTTGACAGATTAACAGGTAGAAAACAGTACACTACTTAGATGTAGGTATGTGGTATGCACTTATGAGGGCAGAAAAATGCGCTATAGTACACGTAAAAAAGTATATGAGTAAAAACACCAGCCGGTGAGTACTTTTGCCTGGGCTTTCACAGTATCTAGGCCCTTGACAGATTAACAGTTACAAAATAGTACACTACTTAGATGTAGGTATGTGGTATGCACTTATGAGGGCAGAAAAATGCGCTACAATACGCTAATAAACGTATTGGAGTAAAACACAAGCCGGTGATTACTTTTGCCTGGACTTTCACAGTGTTTATACCCTTGACAGATTAACAGGTATAAAATAGTAAACTACTTAGATGTATGCATGTGCTATGCACTCATGAGAGCAGAAAAAATGCACAACAGTACACTTAAAAAAGTATCTGAGTAAAAACACCAGCCAGTGATTAATTTTGCCTGGAATTTCACAGTATGTAGGACCTTGACAGATTAACAGGTTTAAAATAGTACACTACTTAGATATTTGTATGTGATATGCACTTATGAGGGCAGAAAAATGTGCTACAATGCGCTAAAAAACGTATTGGAGTAAAACACAAGCCGGTGATTACTTTTGCCTGGACTTTCACAGTGTTTATACCCTTAACAGATTAACAGGTATAAAATAGTAAACTACTTAGATGTATGCATGTGCTATGCACTCATGAGGGCAGAAAAAATGCACTACAGTACACTTAAAGAAGTAGCTGAGTAAAAACACCAGCCGGTGATTAATTTTGCCTGGACTTTCACAGTATGTAGGACCTTGACAGATTAACAGGTTTAAAATAGTACACTATTTAGATATTTGTATGTGCTATGCACTTATGAGGGCAGAAAAATGTACTACAATACTCTTAATAAACGTATTGGTGTAAAACACCAGCCGATGATTTCTTTTGGCTGTCCTTTCACAGTATGTAGGCCCTTGACAGATTAACAGGTAGAAAACAGTACACTACTTAGATGTAGGTATGTGGTATGCACTTATGAGGGCAGAAAAATGCGCTATAGTACACGTAAAAAAGTATATGAGTAAAAACACCAGCCGGTGAGTACTTTTGCCTGGGCTTTCACAGTATCTAGGCCATTGACAGATTAACAGTTACAAAATAGTACACTACTTAGATGTAGGTATGTGGTATGCACTTATGAGGGCAGAAAAATGCGCTACAATACGCTAATAAACGTATTGGAGTAAAACACAAGCCGGTGATTACTTTTGCCTGGACTTTCACAGTGTTTATACCCTTGACAGATTAACAGGTATAAAATAGTAAACTACTTAGATGTATGCATGTGCTATGCACTCATGAGAGCAGAAAAAATGCACTACAGTACACTTAAAAAAGTATCTGAGTAAAAACACCAGCCGGTGATTAATTTTGCCTGGACTTTCACAGTATGTAGGACCTTGACAGATTAATAGGTTTAAAATAGTACACTACTTAGATATTTGTATGTGATATGCACTTATGAGGGCAGAAAAATGAGCTACAATGCGCTAAAAAACGTATTGGAGTAAAACACAAGCCGGTGATTACTTTTGCCTGGACTTTCACAGTGTTTATACCCTTAACAGATTAACAGGTATAAAATAGTACACTACTTAGATATTTGTATGTGATATGCACTTATGAGGGCAGAAAAATGTACTACAATACGCTTAATAAACGTATTGGTGTAAAACACCAGCCGATGATTTCTTTTGGCTGTCCTTTCACAGTATGTAGGCCCTTGACAGATTAACAGGTAGAAAACAGTACACTACTTAGATGTAGGTATGTGGTATGCACTTATGAGGGCAGAAAAATGCGCTATAGTACACGTAAAAAAGTATATGAGTAAAAACACCAGCCGGTGAATACTTTTACCTGGGCTTTCACAGTATCTAGGCCCTTGACAGATTAACAGGTTTAAAATAGTAGACTACTTAGATGTAGGTATGTGTTATGCACTTATGAGGGCAGAAAAATGTGGTACAGTATACTTAATAAAATTAGTGGAGTAATACACCAGTGATTACTTTTGGCTGTCCTTTCACAGTATGTAGGCCTTTGACAGATTAACTGGTACAAAAAAGTACACTACTTAGATGTAGGTATGTGTTATGCACTTATGAGGGCAGAGAAATGCAGTACAGTGTGCTTAACAAAACATATTTTAGTAAAATATCAGCTGGTGATTACTTTTGCCTGGAATTTCAAAGTATCTAGGCCCTTGACAGATTAACAGGTACAAAATAGTACACTACTTAGATGTACGTATGTGGTATGCACTTATGAGGGCCTAAAAATGCAGTACAGTACCCCTTAAAACAAAGTATTTTTGCACACCAGCAGTACACAACAGTGCGGCAGTGCACTAAACACAAACTTGCACTATGTCAAAGACTATTAGCAATGGACTGCTGGGTATTATACAGTCTACAGACTAGTATAACCAGTAGATGATTTGTTGTGGAGCAAAGACACAGAATTGTGCTGGAAAAATCATCCCTGCCTCCTCTGCAAAGATTTATGAAGTTAAGGCAGCTTGTTGAAATGTATGAGGCAACACACAGCTCTCTGCCCCTCTCTGTCATACAGTGCTGAAGAAAGTGACTGGGAGGTTAATGGCTGCAGTAAAAATCCTTTTCAGTGAAAAAAACACTGCTCTCTGTCCACCAGAACGCTGATGTGACTAGGATGTGAAACGCTGCTAGAGTGAGCTTTTCTGTGTAACACACACGGCAATGTCCATCCTTTCTCTATGCAGTGTAATTAATTATATGACGAGCCGCAAAATGGCTGCGGAATATATAGGGCTGTGACATCACAGGGGTGACTGGCTGCTGATAGGCTGCATCCTGCATGTGATTTAGGGTCATCCCGCCTACTTCCCTTGCCGCCTTGCCTTTCCGCCTTCCCAACGTTCCTTGTTCCATGTACTGACATGTGGATCTGCCATTTTAGATGCCCTGGAGCCTGCACCACAGTAAATGGAGTTTAATGAAGCAATTTGCACAATAGAATTGCTCATCTCTAGTTATCTTATTACTAAACTTTTCATACAGGTCAACTATTTCCTTCCAGGCCCTAACACATAGCTTCTTGGAGGAGAAGCAATTTCTAACAATAAGCAATGTCGCATAAAACAGTAATAAGGTCATGTCTCACTTTTCTATCAGTTTTTAGATATTCCTGAGTGGGAAATCAATACAATATAAGCTAAATTACAGTTTACACTTTGAGAACCAAATACTCCACTCATTGATACCTCAAGTTATTATATTTGACTTCATTGCAAGCTACAAATATGCCCACTCCTAAACATTCTTTAACTATATTCTACATTTTATCTTAAATATAATTTCATACATTCTAACATCATCTAGCAAAAATAAAGGGAAACATTGAATGAATATAGTTTGGAACAAACCATTTGGTAAAAATAAGTAAATAAATACGGTAAAGGTAAACTTTTTTTTTTTTTTAACCAAAGAGCCTATGCATGCTTTTTGATGACAAGTACCATCTTTTAAAGTCAACCATCACTGGTATTCAGTAAAAATGTATATATAGCACCTATACATTTTTTTTTTTTTTTACATGGGAGTCTATAGGAGACAAAAGACCGACAGGAGGCATTTATTAAAGAATCTGTCAAACTTGTATGAACAATTGTTTTAGGATATTTGAAGAACATTGTATATCATACATTACTGGATAGATTGGGATTTAAGAGTTAAGGAAGGACACTTCTGTATTATACCAATACAAGGAGACATGAACATTAAATCCCTATGCAAAGTGAGATACAGAAATCATAATGGATAGCAAAACTACTATGTGATAATTCTAATCAATTAGAATTTAGACAACATAGAACCATGCTTCCGTCAAAGTACAAATGACTTTATTTTATTACTTTGATATATATATATATATATATATATATATATATATATATATATGTATATATATATATATATATATATATATATATATATATACATATATATATATATATATATATATATATATATATATATATATATATATATATACATATATATATAGATGCAAATCAAAAAAAATGTTGCAGTATCTTGTAATACCTTTTTTTATTGGACTAACATAATTTTGTAGAGACAAGCTTTCGAGATTCCTCCCTTTATCAAGTCCAAAGCAAATCTGCTTTGGACTTGATAAAGGGAGGAATCCCGAAAGATTGTCTCTACAAAATTATGTTAGTCCAATAAAAAAAAGGCATTACAAGATACTGCAAAATTTTTTGATTTGCATCTGCATCACTGGACTAATACGGATATATATATATATATATATATATATATATATATATATATATATATATATAGTAAATTTGTCTTGCCGTATTAGTCCAGTTATGCAGATGCAAATCAAAAAATTTTGCAGTATCTTGTAATTGTAATAGTTAAAAGTTGTTGTGACATGCACTTCAGTATGTAACATAGTTCATAAGGTTGAAAAAAGACCAGAGTCCATCAAGTTCAACCTATAACCCTAATGAGTCCCTACTGAGTTGATCCAGAGGAAGGCAAAAAACCCTCCTACAAGAGGTAAAAATTATTTCCCAACTCCAAATATGGCATTCAGAATAGATCCCTAGCTCAACCTTCTGTCCCTATAGATCTAGTATACATAACCAGCAATGTTATTACTCTCCAAAAATGTATCCTGACCCCTTTTAAATTATTTTACAGAGTTAACCAAGACTACCTCATCAGGCACAGAATTCCACAGTTTCACTGCTCTTACAGTAAAGAATCCCTGTCTGTGCTGGTGTAGAAAACTTCTTTCCTCGAAACATAGAGGATGCTCCCTTGTTATAGATACAGTCCTGGGTATAAATAGATCATGGGAGGGATCCCTTTGTATTTATACATAGTTATTAGGTCTGCTCTAAGCCTTCTTTTTTCTAAACTAAATAACCATAATTCTGATAATCTTTCTGGGTACTGTATTCCTCCCATTACCCGTATCACCCTAGTTGTCCGTCTTTGATCCCTCTCCAGCTCCACTACATATTTCTTGTACACTGGTGCCCAGTACTGTACACAGTATTCTATGTGTGGTCTGACTAGTGATTTGTACAGCGGTAGAATTATTTCCTTGTCGTGGGCATTTATGCCCCTATTGATGTACCCTATGATTTTATTTGCCTTTGCAGCAGCTGCCCGACACTGGTCACTCCAGCTAAATTTCCTATTAACTAAGACTCCCAAGTCCTTTTCCACATCAGTCATCCCAAGTGTTCTCCCATTTAATACATAATCCCAGCCCGGATTTTTCTTCCCCATGTGCATTACCTTACATTTATCAGTGTTGAACCTCATCTGCCACTTCCCAGTCCAAACCTCCAACCTATCCAGATCCATTTGTAGCAGTGCACTGTCCTTTATTGTGTTTACTGCTTTACAGAGTTTAGTATCATCTGCAAAGATTGCTACTTTACTATTCAACCCTTCTACAAGGTCATTTATGAATATATTAAATAGAACAGGACCCAAGACTAACCCCTGTAGTACCCCACTAGTAACAGTCACCCAATCAGAATAAGTACCATTAATAACCACATTCTGTTTACTATCACTGATCCAGTCACTTACCCACTTGCACACTTTCCCCCAATCCAAGCATTCTCATTTTATGCACCAACCTTTTATGTGGCACTGTATCAAATGCTTTGTAGTCTAGAGTTATTGTAAGTAAACATGTTGTTTGGAAGCTTTATTTCAGTGCAGACTGCATGCTCCATTAATTTCTGTATAGAGTAGCGCAGACATGGATTTGAACTCCTGAAGCACTGTACTTTTTTTCTGCTGACATGAGTTGGATGAACAGTTCAAAGATAGCCAATACAGTATATAGCAAAGCTAAATCATATCTAAAAACGGAATGCAGAGATGTAATTTAAAAGGGGTTATTCAGCATTAGAAAAACATAGCTACTTTTTTTCAGAAATTGTGGAGCTAGAGAGGATCAAAGTTACAGGGATATTGTTGACCACTAAAACGACACAAAGCGTTGTGGAATTACAAATCATATACAGACAAACATCTCTAGTAAATTAAACACTGTTAAGAATGGAGGAAATATAGCAGTTTAGTGTTCTGAAACACCCAGAAAGACACACAAACTATCTGAGAATAACATTGTGAAACTTAACTCATTTTGAAACTCTATAGATGCCAGTTGTATATCCTGGGTCTGAAGCTGCTATTTGAGTTCTCATAATATCCCCAAACGTACTGTGTGGTATTTAGATTAGGTAAGGCAGTCTAAGATTGCGTCAGATTTTTAAGTGGCTCACTCTAAGTTTGCACAACCTATTAGATCATTCCATTTTTTTCGGTACAGATTATAAGTTTTGGGTGCATTTCAAGCCATGACATCTATTCCTGACGCTACACTCCCTTTTAAAAATTGGCATGTCAGAAATATTGAGCATTGCGTAAACAAGGTGAAATTTGAAAATGTGTCTTGTGCATTTTGTTTCACAAAATCTGGTGAAAATTTACACCAAAAATAGCAAGAACACCTTTAACCCTCCCCCCCCCTCCCCAAACTATGCTCAATGTGTTCCCTACTTATTAGAAATCAAGATGAATTAATGTTGGTCTCTCTCTCCTCCCTCTCTCTTCTTTTTCCCCTATTTCTCCTCTCTCTCTCTCTCTATCTATACATATGGATTATTATTTTATATTTAGTCATGTAGGATGTTATCTATTATAACTTCAATACATATATCAGGGTTGTGACTGGATGTTTTACTCCTAGATAAAGCTGTCTTTGCTGCAAGGGTTCAGAACAAGAACAGAAATAGCCTCATCAGTTTAGGTGTTTTAAACCAATCATAATTTCCGGGGATTCCATTTAATAGCTTCTAAAATGTGATAGTTGAAATTACACTTTGGTACTGTATATATTGAATGACTCATGACAGCCACTGAGAAAATGGGTTCATTTTCTTGGAAGGCTTTCATTTTGCCGTATAATAAACACTGCTGTTTAAGGATTTTTTTCAGGGATTGACATGGATTTTGCACCATGTTTCTGTTATTATACTGTTCAGTAGATTATGTTGCCTTTACTTGGATAAACCTTGATGGTAAACAGCTCTACTGATATAATGAAAGCCTAACACTTTGCTGGTACTGTAGTTGTAGGACAAAAAGTGGTATTTGTGATGTCTCAGTGGAGAGATTTCTGTGTTCTCATTCATATGATTACGGGTAAGAATTTGTATTCTGTGACCTTTGGATGTATTCTGTGAGAATAAACCATAGTAGAAGTATAATTTCAATATACTGATCATAATTTTACAATGTTTAAATAATATATAATTACATTCTGTCTACTTAAATCTGTATCAATTTACTCATAGAGCATGGAAGGCCATCTAACATTGGAATTTCACAATAACACCCTATGGTGTGTAATAGCAGTGACCATGAACAATCACATTAAGCCACAGAGCTTTCAATCAATGAGTTTGCATAAAATTTAGCTCACAGAGCACCTATCTATCTGTCCTTGTGGGATGCCAAGTGATACATGAACAGTGTACAAATCTAATCAATCACTTACAGTAGAGGACACTCTATATAAAGTGGTTGTTCCATTGTTTTCATACCAAAGTCCTAAAAGGCTGTTAATAGCTGGTTTAAAAAACACAGTTTGTTTAAAATGTTATTTAAAGGGGAACTCTGGTACATTACATCTTATCTGCTATCCACAAGATAAGGGATGTGTCTGATCATGGGGGGTCCAAACGCTGAGACCCCCCACAATCTCCTTCCCAGCATTAGGAAGCTTTGTTTCCAGAACACCTGCTTGTCTCTCATTTAGGCCGGCCGTAGTCGACATGCTCCCTCTATATTATGTATCTTCATGGGAGGGCCAGAGCGTTCGTGTACCACCAGACTCTCCCATAGAGATACATGAAGGGGGCGTGTTGACCAGGTTGACTGACTATGCCACCTTTTTTACAACTTAGTAACTATAACCAGATTAGTAACTTCTATGTCATGCAGTATAACCACCACAAGTTTTTTTTTTTTTTTATTGTTGAGTTTATGCCTTTTAGAATTGGATTTGCATTCTGTCCATTACTTGGTCACACTGGCTAGAAGTGAATATATTGCTGCATCTCCCTTTTGCCAAATATGTGTTTATACAGTTACATAGAAACAAAGAAAGATAGAACGTGTCGGCAGATAAGAACCATTTTGGCCCATCTAGTCTGCCCAATAATCTGAATCCTATCAATAGTCCCTGGCCCTATCTTATATGCAGAATAGCCTTATCCTTATTCCATACATGCTTAAACTCCTTCACTGTATTTGCAGTGACCACTTCTGCAGGAAGGCTATTCCATGCATCCACTACTCTCTCAGTAAAGTAATACTTCCTGATATTACTTTTAAACCTTTGCCCCTCTAATTTAAAAATATGTCCTCTTGTGGTAGTTTTCTTCTTTTAAATATGCTCTCCTCCTTTACCGTGTTGATTCCCTTTATGTATTTAAAAGTCTCTATCATATCCTCTCTGTCTCTTCTTTCTTCTATACATGGTAAGGTCCTTTAACCTTTCCTGGTAAGTTTTATCCTGCAATCCATGTACTAGTTTTGCAGCTCTTCTCTGAACTCCGTCTAGAGTATCTATATCCTTTTGGAGATACGGCCTCCAGTACTGCGCACAACACTCCAAGTGAGGTCTCACCAGTGTTCTGTACAGCAGCATGAGCACTTCTCTCTTTCTACTGCTTATACCTCTCCCTATACATCCAAGCATTCTGCTAGCGTTTCCTGCTGCTCTATTACATTGTCTTCCTACCTTTAAGTCTTCTGAAATAATTACTCCTAAATCCCTTTCCTCAGATACTGAGGTCAGGACTGTGTCAAATATTCTATTTTCTGCCAGAGGGTTTTTACGCCCCAGGTGCATTATCTTACTCATCCACATTAAATTTCAGTTGCCAGAGTTCTGACCATTCTTCTAGTTTGCCTAAATTCTTTTCCATTTGGCGTATCCCTCCAGGAACAACAACCCTGTTACATATCTTTGTATTATCAGCAAAAAGACATACCTTACCATTTTGCAATATCGCTAATGAAGATATTAAACAAAATTGGTCCCAGTACAGATCCCTGAGATACCCCACTGGTAACAAGACCTTGCTCTGAATATACTCCATTGAGTACAACCCTCTGTTGTCTGCCACTACCTAATCCACTCAAAAATATGAGAGTCCAAGCTGAGTGACTGTAGTTTATTGATAAGTCTTCTATGTGAGAGAGTGTCAAAAGCCTTACTAAAATCTAGATATGCGATTAGTGTTGCTCGCGAATATTCGCAATTCGAATATTATTCGCGAATATCGCATATTCGCGAATTCGCGAATTTCACGAATATAGCGCTATATATTCGTAATTACGAATATTCGTTTTTATTTTTTTTATTTTATTTTTTTTCTTCACAGTACACATCACAGTGATCACCCCTCTCTGCTTCCAGCTTGTGTGGTGTAAAGAAGGCTCTAATACTACTGTGTGAGACTGGCATGCGAAAATTAGCATATGCTAATTTTCGCATATACGAATTTTCGCATGTGCTAATTTTGTATATGCTAATATTCACATATGTTTATTTTCGCATACGTGAATATTCGCATATGCGAAAATAAAACGAGAATATAACGAATATTCGAATATTCGCAAATATATGATGAATATTCGTCCATATATTCGCGAATATTCGCGAATTCGAATATGGCCTATGCCGCTCAACACTATATGCGATGTCTACTGCCCCTCCGCCATCTATTATTTTGGTCACCCAGTCAAAAATCAATAAGTTTTGTTTGACATGATCTCCCTGAAGTAAACCTATGTTGTTTTTCATCTTGCAATACATGGGATGTTCCACAATCCTATCCTTTAGTAGGTTTTCCATTAATTTCCCCACTCATTGATGTCAGACTTACTGGCCTATAGTTGCTTGATTCCTCCCTACTACCTTTTTTGTAAATGGGCATGACATTTTCTAATTTCCATTCTTTCGAGACAACTCCTGTTACCAGTGATTGGTTAAATAAATCTGTTAACTGTTTTGCTAGCTCACCACTAAGATCTTTAAATAATTTTGGGTGTATCCCATCAGGCCCCTGTGACTTATTTGTCTTCACTTTAGACAGCAAATGTAGAACCTCTTCCTCTGTAAAGACACATGCATCAAACAATTCATTAGTCTTCCTCCCTAATGGAGGTCCTTTTCCTTCTTTTTCTTCTGTAAAAACTGAACAGAAGTATTCATTGAGGCAGGCGGGTAGCCATTTTCTTCTCTTCTACATACCTTCCTCTCTTTGTTTTTAACTTACCGTATTTATCGGGGTATACCACGCACCGGCCTATAACACGCACCCTCATTTTACCAAGGATATTTGGGTAAAAAAAGTTTTTTACCCAAATATCCATGGTAAAATGAGGGTGCGTGTGTGCGCTTGTATACCCCGATATACCCCCAGGAAAGGCAGGGGGAGAGAGGCCGTCGCTGCCCGCTTCTCTCCCCCTGCCTTTCCTGGGGTCTAGAGCCCTGCTGCCGGCCCTTCTCTCCCCCTAGATATCGGCGCCGCTGCCCGTTCTGTCCCTCTGACTATCGGTGCCGGCGCCCCATTGCCGGCGCCGACAGCCAGGGGGAGAGAAGGGGCATCGGCACCCATTGCCGGAGCCGCTGCCCGTTGCCTCCCCCCATCCCCGGTGGCATAATTACCTGAGTCGGGTCCGCGCTGCTGCAGGCCTCCGGCGTGCGTCCCCGGCGTCGTTGCTATGCGCTGCGCGGTGCGGCGCATGATGTCAGTGCGCCGCGCCGTGCATAGCAACGACGCAGGGGACGCACGCCGGAGGCCTGCAGCAGCGCGGACCCGACCTAGGTAATTATGCCACCGGGGATGGGGGGAGGCAACGGGGCAGCGGCGCCGGCAATGGGTGCCGCTGCCCCTTCTCTCCCCCTGGCTGTCGGCGCCGCTTCTCTCCCCCTGGCTATCGGCGCCGGCAGTGGGGCACCGGCACCGATAGTCAGAGGGACAGAACGGGCAGCGGCGCCGATAGCTAGGGGGAGAGAAGGGCCGGCAGCAGGGCTCTAGACCCCAGGGAAGGCAGGGGGAGAGAAGCTGGCAGCGACGGCCTCTCTCCCCCTGCCTTTCCTGGGGGTGTATCGGCGTATAACACGCACATAGACTTTAGGCTAAAAATTTTAGCCTAAAAAGTGCGTGTTATACGCCGATAAATACGGTAGTTATTGCTTGTTTTAATTTCCTTTTTTCATTTATATATCTGAAGAATGTCTTATCCCCTTTTTTCACAGACTGAGCTAGTTTTTCTTCTTCCTGCGCTTTAGAAGTTCTTATAACTTGCTTGGCCTCTTTCTGCCTAGTCTTGTAGATTTCCCTATCTTCATTGCTCTGTTTTTTTTTTTTTTTTTTTATAATTACTAAATGCTAGCTTTTAGTTTTTTATGATTTTGGCCACTTCTGCTGAGTACCACAGTGGTCTCTTCCTTTTTCTGCTTTTACTGACAAGTCTACTGCAATTTTCTTTTGCCTTCAATAATGCGTCTTTTAAGTAGTCCCATTTCTCCTGGACTCCATGTAATCCATTCCAGTCTGATAGGGACTCATTTATGACTAATCTCATTTTTGAAAAGTCTGTTTTTCTAAAATCTAAAACTTTTGTTTTTGTGTGGTGTGACTCCTTCAATGTTCTTACATTGCATTGAACCACACTGACTGGTGATTATTAGATCCCAAGCTCTCACCTACAATAACATCATATACCAAATCCCCATTTGTGAATACCAAATCCAAAATGGCCTCCCTCCGGGTTGGCTCCTCAACCACTTGTTGTAGAGATAATCCCAGTAGGGAATTTAGAATATCTGTACTCCTGGCAGAACTAGCTATTTTGGTTTCCACTTTATATCCGGAAGATTGAAGTCTCCCATAATGATAAATTCTCCTTTCATTGTCATTTTAGCCATTTCTTCAACTAGTAGATCATCTAATTTTTTAACTTGGCCAGGTGGTCTATATATCACACCTAAATGAGTTACTGTCTGATTACCAAACTGCAATGTAACCCAAACTGACTCTATGTTGGCCTCACTAACTTGTATTAGGTTAGATATTATGCTTTCTTTAACATATAGCGCTACTCATCCTCCTTTCTTACCTTCTCTGTCTCTTCTGTATAAAGAGTACCCTGGTATGGATATGTCCCAGTCATTACTTTCATTAAACCATGTCTCAGTAACAGCCACTAAATCTACATTCTCAGATGCCATTATTGACCGAGGTTCATTGATTTTATTACATAAACTGTGGGCATTTGTAGACAGGACTCTGAGCTTGTAATTTCTTAACCTCTGTGCCACTGACATGTTCCAGCATTGTTTCAGGGGGCAATTTGACTCATGGATTTTAACTCTTTTGCCCCCCCACCTTTCTAGTTTAAATACTCCTTAGCAAATTCTTGAAATTGTTCACTTAGTACATCCGTTCCTTTGAGAGAAAGTTGCAAACAATCTTTTTTGTACAGTTCCTTTCTATTTCAAGTAGAGCTATCATGAGACATAAAGCCAGATCCTTGTTCTTGACATAATTTACTAAGCCATAAGCTGAACTCCTTATTGCACCTCTGCCTATCATTCTAAGCATTAAGCACAGGCAGAACTTCAGAAAATGAAACAGTGGATGCAAAATCCTGTACATCATTACCAAATGTGATAAAAGATTCCTACACCTCTGAAACTTCATTGCAAGCCAAGTCATTTGTCACTAGATGGACAAGAACATCCACATCCCCTTCCTGCTTTGCTTGCTTAACAATATAAAGAATATGTCTTCTATCTCTTCTAGCAGTAGCACCCGGGAGACATCTCACAAAACCATTTTCCTTAAGCTCCACACTTCTTATGATTGAATCACCCAGCAACAGCTGCTTCCTTTCAGACTTTACTCTATCTTTTTTTCTCCTGGGCTGCAGTCCTGTATACATTAGACATAGAAGTCAATGGTTCCTCACCCTCTGTGCTTGAGCCAATATCCATGTTGTCCTTGCATTCTGAGAGTGCTGCAAATGAATTATGGAGAACCACAGACTGTGGGACATGTCTTCTATTCAGAACTCTAAGTCTTCCAGAACCTACAGTAACCCATCTGCCATTTCTAGGGGTCCTATGTGGCAGAGGCATTGCAGTTGTCCCAGCCTGAGTTTGTTTAACAGATAATTTAAACATCTCAGATTTCAAAAATGTAATTTACTGCTGCAGTAAGGAGAACTGTCTTCGTATTCAACCGCATACAAACCTCCAAAGAGTGGAACCTGAAATTAATGCACAACAATTCATGCACTGAGCCAAGTCTGCCATTTTAGCCAGTTATAACTCAAGTAGTTGTATATGAGGCCATTTAGGAACCACCTGTCTTTTTTTTAACCTCCTTTTCCAGAATATTAAATGGAAGCTATCATCATTGGCTGCCTTAACCATGAACCATTAAGGTCTGGTGGAAGCCAACAGGTACTGCCCCAATGACTTGTGGTTAAGATAGCAAGAAAGTTACGTCCGATCTTTCTTAACTTAGTCTTAAAGTCCTTTAGCTAACCAAATGCTTAGACCCTGAATAAAGTTGCTGGGAAGGGTTATTGCATAATGGAAATATGAAAAAAAAAATGCTTGTATTATAAACTACCACAAGAGGATATAGTTTTAAATTAGAGGGACAAAAGTTTCTGCAGTAATATCAGGAAGCATTATTTGAGATAGAGTAGTGGAAGCATGGGATAGTCTTCACAGAATTGAAAGCAAAGTAGAGGCGAAATGTAATTTTTTTTTGCAGATTTTCCATTTTAGTCGATTTTTTTCTGTAACAAACAAAGTCAAGATTTATTCCCCAAATTCTGATGTACTTAGAAATATGGCCTTTGTGTGCTACGTGTCTCACACATCTCAGAAATGAAGGCATGCTGTATGGATTTTGGGGCCTTCTTTTAGTTTAGGATATCTTGTTAGTATCATATAAAGTTGCAGAGTCTGTGGTTGATTTTTATACTTTTTTTTAGGTCATTCATCATGCAGTATAAATGACATGTTAACTTTACTCTGCAGTTGAAATGATTATAAGGATACCAAATTTATCTACTTTTATTATATCTTAGTTATTTATACCATAAAAACTATTTTTGTAAAAAAAAAAAAATAAATTAAATCAAGTTTGTATTTGCCGTATTCTTTGAGCCATATCTTTTTTTTATTTTGTGTGTGGACTCTTTTGTGTGAGGACTCTTTTTTTGCGGGACATGTTTGGAGGGATTATTTTTGGTGTGTTTTTAGGTTTAATATATATATATAATATATATATATATATATATATATATATATATATATATATATATATATATATGTGTGTGTGTATGTAAAGTATAATGGCAGCACACCAAAGTAGTGAATCAATATTGTGTTATTTTATTCCAGGGATATGGAGACAACGTTTCAGCGTTCTCTCACCGCCATTATCTAGTGGTTCAATTGTGCCTGCACCCACCTCACCTAATCTGGATGTGCTGCTTCTTATGGACTTTGTTTGTATATATATATATATATATATATATATATATATATATATATATACACACACACACACAATATACAGTCATGGCCGTAAAATTAAGTATTTCTCACAGAAAAGCATTGCAGTAACACATATTTTATACACATGTTTATTCCCTTTGTATGTATAGGAACTAAACCAAAAATGGAGGGAAAAAATCAAAGTGGACATAATGTCACACGAAACTCCAAAAATGGACTGGACAAAATTATTGGCACCCTTTCAAAATTGTGGAAAAATAAGATTGTTTCACGCATGTGATGCTCCTTTAAACTCACCTGGGGCAAATAACAGGTGTGGGCAATATAAAAATCACACCTGAAAGCAAATAAAAATGAGAGAAGTTCACTTAGTCTTTCCATTGTGTGTCTGTGTGTGCCACACTAAGCATGGACAACAGAAAGAGGAGAAGAAAACTGTCTTAGGACTTGAGAACCAAAATTTTGAAAAAGATCAACAATCTCAAGGTTACAAGTCCATCTCCAGAGATCTAGATTTGCCTTTGTCCACAGTGCACAACATTATCAAGAAGTTTGCAAGCAATGGCACTGTAGCTAATCTCCCTGGGCATGGACACAAGAGAAAAATTGATGAAAGGTGTCAATGTAGGATAGTCGGTATGGTGGATAAGCAGCCACAAACATATTCCAAAGATTTTCAAGCTGTCCTGCAGGCTCAGGGAGCATCAGTGTCAGCCCAAACTATCTGTCGACATTGAAATGAAATTAAACGCTATGGCAGGAGACCCAGGAGGACCCCACTGCTGACACAGAGACATAAAAAAGCAAGATTACATTTTGCCAAAATGAACTTGAGTAAGCCTAAATCCTTCTGGGAAAACGTCTAGTGGACAGATGAGACCAAAATAGAGCTTTTTGGTAAAGCACATCATTCTACTGTTTACCGAAAATGGAATGAGGCCTACAAAGAAAAGAAGACAGTACCTACAGTGAAATATGGTGGAGGTTCAATGATGTTTTGGGGTTGTTTTGCTGCCTCTGGCACTGGGTGCCTTGAATGTGTGCAAGACACCATGAAATCTGAGGATTACCAACGGATTTTGGGTCGCACTGTACAGTGTCAGAAAGCTGGGTTTTGCGTCCGAGATCTTGGGTCTTCCAGAAGGACAATGACCCCAAAAATACGTCAAAAAGCATCCAACAAAGCGCTGGAGAGTTCTGAAGTGGCCAGCAATGAGTCCAGATCTAAATCCCATTGAACACCTGTGGACAGATCTTAAAATTGCTGTTGGGAAAAGTCACCTGACAATAAGAGAGACCTGGAGCAGTTTGCAAAGGAAGAGTGGTCCAACATTCTGGCTGAGAGGTGTAAGAAGCTTATTGATGGTTATAGATAGCTACTGAATTCAGTTATTTTTTCCAAAGGGTGTGCAACCAAATATTAAGTTATGGGTGACAATAATTTTGTCCAGTCCATCTTTGGAGTTTGGTGTCACATTATGTCCAATTTGCTTTTTTTCCTCCCTTTTTTGGTTTAGTTCCAATACACACAAAGTGAATAAACTTGTGTATAGCAAAAAATGTGTTACTGCAATCCTTTTCTGTGAGAAATACTTCATTTTCTTGAAACATTTCAGGGGTGCCAACATTTAAGGCCATGACTGTATATACAGTATATATGTTTTTTTTTCTTTCTCACCCTTTTTTGACATTTTTATAATTTTATCTCACATTTTTTTCCCTTTTTTTCAAATTTTTTTCTTTTACTATCATACACATATTTCAGTTGAGTACACATTTGTACTCCACTTACCTTTTACACTGACAGGCATAGTATAGCAGGTCAGACTCTACCTTAGGTAAAGGCTCATCAGCTTCTGTTGCCATGGCAATGGAACCAGCAGTGCTTTAGAGTGCTAATTGGTGTGTGCAGCCTTAGCCAATTATAGCTCATCTCACACACTGAACTGCTCTGGTCTGTGTGTAGCAGAGTGAGGGAGAAAGTTCTCCCCTGTATGGCTTCAGATGATGTCACACCTGCTGGGGAACGCCCCTTCCCAGTCTGCGAATCTGACTGAGCAGGAAATTCAGAGCAATTTCAAGGTAGAAAACTAAAAAATAATAGAAGTAAAGGCAGGAGGCAGTATCATGATGGGGCAGTGAACTAGGAGGATTATAAAATTCAACAAGATCATGAAAGGCACTGTTTAATCACCACGTACATGTGCCTGGCTATGCGGGAACGGGTTAAGATGTGATGTGATTTGATTTCTAGCCTGTCAAGGGTTTTGCTAGCAAGCTGCGATAATGTATTGAATGTGTAGTGAGAAAATTCTAGTCTTTAATAAAACTCACAGATAAGGTAAGAGTGGACACATCTCTGTGTTACATAGAATATGTAATAAAGGCATCAGGCAAAAGTAGAGCTCTACTGTTTAAGTTATGCACTTGACAGTTCAGAGCTATTTATATATTTTGTACCCTGAGTCTCTTGTCTATAAGACATATTCAGAATAAAATCTTTTTTGAACTTTTGAAACTTATTTATTGCAATCCAAACTGTAATATTATTAACAAGGAATGTGCCTGCTTGCATAAAATGTTAGTTTATGGCGATGCACTTGCACCACTCAAACAATTTATCAGGTTAATGCATGGATGCTTATATCTGTTAGATATTTCAGGACACATGCCACAAAATTAATTAAAATATTTTTGGATTTAAAATTGTGGCAAAAGTCATTTTTTTAAAAGTAATTTTTCTTATATACTATGTTCGATGTCCCAGTCATATCTTAATATCCTATGATAAAGTAGTTTGCCATCCATTTTTCATCCCTGTGATGATTTATTGGCCCTCGAGAGTGCAAGGAAAGTCATTATCTGTTTGTTATGTTCTGTCACTACCATTTGTTAAGCAGATAAAATGAAGGAAACTTCCTTATTTGCCCTGTGTCGCCTTTAGAAACGTTATTATAATCTATTATAGATATGTTTTGAATGCATTCTTTTTATGAATAGAATATTTCTCCTAAAATTTACCTATATAACAGGTGACTTGATTATATAATTACACTGCTCAAAAAAATAAAGGGAACACTTAGCCCCTTAACAACCACGGACGTATATTTACATCAGTGGCCGGCTCCCGTAATATAACGCACAGTCAGGTGGTGACAGCGTGTCATATCTGGTCGGTCCCGGCATGTATCTGAAGCAGGGAACTGTGGCTAATAGCGTGCGGCAGCGATCGCGGTGCCGCGTGTTATTAACCCTTTAGACACGGAGTTCAAAGTTGAATGCCGCATCTAAAACGAAAGTAAAACCTTCCCCGCTGCTCAGTGGGGCTGATGGGGACCACCGCAGTGAAAATGTGGTGTCCCGATCAGCTAGGACGCGAGCGGAGGGTCACTCACCTTCCTCCGGCGCGTCCGATCGGCGATTGATTACTCCAAGCCTGATATTCAGACTTGAGCAATCAACAGCCGATAACACTGATCAATGCAAAGCTATGGCTTTACAGTGAACAGTGCTGGCAATCAGTGTATGCAGTGTTACTAATAAAAGTCCAAAGCACCCCCCTTTTCCCATAAAAAAAAAGAAAACATGTAATGCTGTGTGCACAAATGTCCAAACTATATAAAAAAAAATTAGTTAAACTGCAGGGTCAATGGCGTATGCGCAAAAAAATAGATAGGAGAGATACGGAAGTCCAAAAAATTTACAAAATGGCGTATTTTCTTCAATTGATTTTCTACAATGATTTATTTTCCCATTTTGCTGTGGATTTTTGGGCAAAATGACTGATGTCACTGCAAATTAGAATTGTTGACACAAAAAAAAAAGCCATAATGTGTATTTTAAGGTGCAAAATTGAAAGGGTTATGATTTTTAAAAGGTGAGGAGGAAAAAATGAAAGTGCAAAAACGGAAAAAAACCATGGTCCTTAAGTGGTTAAACAACACAATGTATCTCTCACTTCTGTGAAATCACACTCTCCACTCAGGAAGCAACACTGATTGACAATCAATTTCACATGCTGTTGTGCAAATGGAACAGACAACAGGTGGAAATTACAGGCAATTTTAGGCCTCGATACTGTGAAAGGTCAGGCAAATGTACACACCTGCTGGTGTTGTAGATAAAAACTGTTTTAAGTGTACTGGAGCGCATTGTCCTCCCTTCATAAGTGCATACCCCATCCGTACATCTAAGTGGTGTACCATTTTGTTCCTGTTAAAGTCTTAAGGACCTAGATATTGTGAAAGGCCAGGCAAAAGTACACACCTGTTGGTGTTGTAGACAAATACTGTTTTAAGCGTACTGGAGCGCATTGTCCTCCTCTCATAAGTGCATACCACATATGTACATCTAAGTGGTGTACTATTTTGTTCCTGTTAAAGCTTTTAAGGCCTAGATACCGTAAAAGGCCAGCCAAAAGTACACACCTGCTGGTGTTGTAGACAATTACTGTTTTAAGTGGAGCGTATTGCACTCCCATCATATACGCACTAAGCATGTCTGGCAGAGAAGTGACAGGACGTGCACAGAGGAGTGGCAGAGGACTAAATTCATCAGGCAGAGGTTGCAGCAGACTAGGGGCGAGTGGCAGCAGGAGTCGCAGCAAGAGGCCTGAGCTCCTGGTATCAGCTAGCGGTCGTGCTTCGACCAGCAACCCATCTGCTGTGATTAATTGGTTAACTCATCCACTTCATCGCAAGTGACATCTGACACCCCCAGTCAACAGCCAGTGGGTTGTATAGCAATTATTTGTTTAAATTGTATTAAATATTATTTAAAAATTTACAAGTCACATGCAGATTACAGGTGTCACTATTAGAATCACTGCCGCAGAGCGTCTGGATGTGGCAGCAGGGTCGGGAGACCATATGGCGTCATAATTGAAGAGATTAAAAAGGGATTTTTGTATTTAATTTTAAATTATTTTAAATCCTTTTTGAGGACCCATTGGAGGGCAAGTCTGGTGCCAGCAGCCAAAGTGATTCCAGCTCACCAGCTGGTGGCAAAACATTAATCTCAGAGTTCCCCTAACACAGGTTTATGGAACGGACTGTTGCAGAAATTTCAACAACTTAAGCTGCCCCCCTTTTAAATCCAAACTTGATGACCTCATCACATATAATACTACCTCTTTTTTTATAGAACATTTATCACAGATTTTAGTGTTTTTTGAAGATTATATTTTTTGCACTTGCATGTTCTGTAATCAGGGCTGTAGCTCCGATAAGGCGAGTGAGGCGATCGCCTAAGGTGCACTGTTGCAAGGGGGCACAAGGGGGGTCCAGCACACATTACACTGAGGCATTGATTCCAACCAGGGTGGCAGGACACTGGTGGGAAATATATATTTTTGTGCTATTTTTTTTTTCTTCCCAGGCCTGCGCACCAGTGAGTGACAGGTGTGCAGGCCAGGCGGGAGGGAAGTTTGTGTGCAGTGCAGTGCAGTGTTGGAATGGGTGATGCTGCAGCTCCAATCCTCGTGTTTCCTCCCTCTTCTGTGGAGCAGCTCTGGATTCTCCCTGGTCCCTCAGCAGAATGATGTGGATGGAGGGAAGGAGCAGGGGCAGCAATGACAGAGGCCTACTTTGCTTCAAGGAGTTGCCCCCCCCCACCAGTCTTTCACTCAACTACACCTCTCTGTCACCCATCGTAACCTCTCTGTAACCCCTGGATACCCCTCTGTTATCCCGCGCACCCCTCTGTCACCCCTCTACTCCCTTCTGTCACCCCTGTTCACCTAATGGTTAACCCATACACCCCTCTGTCACCCCTCTACACCCCTCTGTCACCCTTGTACCCCTCTGTCACCCATGTACACCCCTCTACACCCTTGTCTCACGTGTACATCCATCACTGTGTGGGATAAGGCTTGAGGCATTGTGTGTGGGGAAGGCTGGAGAAATATGGGTAAGGCAGGAGGCATTGTGTGTGCTTGTGGGGGCGCAGGAGGCATTTGAGTGAGGCTAGAAACATTGGGGGAGATTTATCAAAACCTGTGCATAGAAAAAGTTGCCCAGTTGCCCATAGCAACCAATCACATTAATAATTTCATTTTGGAAAGGCTTTGTTAAAAATGAAAGAATTTTCTGTTCTCGCCTCGGGAGCAAAAAGAGCTAGCTACAGCTTTGTCTGTAATGCACATCATATAACAATGTTATAACTTATCTGATCACTGTTATAAGAGCCTTGTAGTTTGCAGACTTTGTTTAAAGATGTTTTATAATTTATGAAAAGTGACTTTTAAATGTCATAAATAATCATAATTTAACATTCTAATAGGCTATAGATCAACACTTATTTACATAAATAAAAAGCTACACAGCTGTCTGGATTGGAGTGTGAATGTGGGAGATTCATAGGATAGCTTTGAGAGGAAGAGTGTCCATAGTCATTAAATCATTTAATTCAAGTGCTGATTTGACTCCAAGTGTCGAAAACATTTTATCGTGTTTCATTCAGGCTTCAGTTTTTGAGAATGTTTGTAGTTTGCAGACATTCTTTAACCCCTTTCCGCAAAATGACATATATAAAAGTCAGGTTATGTAGGTAGTTTGCGCATTCTGACGTTTATATAAGTCATTCAGTTAACCCGGCGATGCGTGGCATTGCACGGGTTAACAGACAGAAGTCCTGCTGTTACCAGCCCCCCATCTGTGAATGTTCCTGGTCAGCGATCACTGTGATTGGTCCCTGTGGGCCAATCACAGTGTCTCAGCTGACTGAGAGGGGTGAAAGTTCAGATCCCCCACTCTGCCTGCCCCTAGAAGTCTGGGCAGAGCGGGGGAAGAATGGTGCAGGCAGGCAGGGAACAGGGAATGGTGGCAGACAAGCGAAGGAGGCAGACATTTTTTTATCTTTTATCATTGTTTTTTTTTTGCAGATGAAAACCGCTAAGAAATAAAAACACGTCACTGATTTCTCTGATGTGTGCACTCATCCTAAGGCTCAGTTAAAGTAGTCTACATTGAAGATATATGTTGGCGTACTGCAGGAAGATATGCTAAAGCATATTGTGGCATACCTGTACTGGACCCATATAGTTCCATAGATTCAGCATAGTCTTACAGTAGCTAAGTTCAGTATGCTATTTCTTTGTGTGTGGTCATGCTTTTAAAGAGGTAGCCAACTATGAAAAACCGTATCCCCCCCCCCCCCTCAATGCATCTCTATGGGAGAGACGGAGATACCAAAATGCTGTATATCCAGCTCTCCTATAGAGATACATAGAGGGGGCGTGGTTGACACACCTCCATTCATTAGGAGAGCTGGGAGAACTTCGGGATCCCTCTGGATAGGAGATAAGTTTATTGATACTGTAAAACTACTTTAAGTCCTGCAGAATGAAAGGATATATATATATATATATATATATATATATTGTGAGAAGGTGAAAGGTATCGTGGTGGATGGAGCGATATGTGTCACCAAGGCTCCTGGCTTTGGTGAAGTAAGAGCTGGTATTCATTCAGTGTCAGTGCTGCGATGAAGACTGACACTATGGCCGTAGTATGGCTGGAAGGCCAATCTGGGACGGCTCTTACTGGGAATGACCAAGGGCAGAGTGAGGGTCATTCACCACAATCCAGGCCACCTTTTGTTGGCAACCTGTTTCACCAGCTGAGGGGGATTTGCTAGTTGCAGCTCATACTGCCAGAGAGAACTGAGAGTTGTTCGTCCCTACGTTTTGCTCCAAGGTTGTAAGCTGGTGAGGCTTGAGGCCTGGAAAAGACTTGCTTGATGCCGCATGGCATGGTCTGGGGTCTGAAAAACACCTAAGGAATACAGGAGGACTTTTGTTATGTTTTCCTTTGTTCTGCATTTAAAGACTGTTTGCTGTGTGCCAAGTGTGAATAAAACACTGAACTTTTATTTGGAAAATACTCTACTGCAATATATATGTGTTTGTGTGTAAACAAGCTTCAAGGACGGCACCACTTATTAAGGAGTGTCAGGGATTAACTAAGTAGACTCCTATGTCCGGGAGTGAGGCAGCAGAGGAGAAATTGAAATGTGGAGTCAGCGGAGGTGCTGGAAACAATTGATACAAAGATGTGTCAGATATTATGTAAACACAGAACAAAAAGAGCTATCTGCACTCACCGCAAAGCTTCTGACTCTGTGTTCCTAGACGGAGATGCCAACAGACCTGGGCAGATGAGGATGCATAGCGCTTGGAGGCTATCCCCGGTTATTTTGCGCAACAATCGCTTCTTCCGGCCTCAGAAGAACCGCTTGCTGAGGCCGGAAGAACCGATTGCTGCGCGAAATAACCGGTGATAGCCTCCGAGCGCTATGCATCCTGATCTGCCCGGGTCTGTTGGCATCTCCATCTAGGAACAGAGTCAGAAGCTTTGCGGTGAGTGCGGATAGCTCTTTTTGTTCTGTGGTTACAATATATATATATATATATATATATATATATATATATATTTATATATTAAAATAGATCTAATGTAGACAGCAGTATGTTGTGTTTTCAAATGTATACTTTTAAAATAAGCCTACAGTATGAAAGCATAAATAATAAACAGATGTGTCCTGCTCACTTATGAAATCTCTAATTTGGTTAAAGACTCCAATTTCTTATTAAACCAATTCAACAAAAATGACAGAACATGCATCAGAACATCATAAGACTTCACTTAAAGCTTTAGGTGTCCACGCTCATGTTGTAAAAAAGTTGATAATCTATTACCATACATCTCAGGAAATGATGAAAGATTAGTTAAGAGACAATTTAAATTGTATGTGACATGGCAGGTAACATTTCAGGATAACCTGTCATGTGTGTATACAATGGCCAATATATTCACTTGCATATGATATGCTTCATCAGATATCTGTTCTACCTACTCTAACTCTAATTGTCACTTGTCCCTGAGCTTGCGGGTAGAGCCTAGCTTCTATGATGGTTTCCATACACTGTATACATACAGAGGACAATATTCTGCTCTTATACATCTTTTATTGTACACCATAAGAAACATAAAGGGTATTATAGAGTAATACTGGACAGTTTAAGCCCTGGGTGTGATCTAATATGTCTCACTATATCTCATTATTTGCTTCTGGTCCCTCCATCAATTCCCCTCTCCTCAACCTCCTCACACCTCACCTCACAGGTATTCCAGCTTCCGCCTAATCTCTATAAACATAAAGACCATTGAACTATCTTCCTACAAAATTGACCCTAGTGTGTATTATAGATAGAGAAATTGTACTGTGAGCCCCACTGAGGACAATGGCATGGTGATATGTTAGGAATATGTATGGAATATGTTGTCTCTTTATAAGAAACAGGAAATAAATAACAGAATAAGTGCCTCAGCTTCCATCTAATAGATTACTACTTGCTTAAGAATCTCCAGCTGTAATAGGACATGAGTGTTTGGCAATTTGATGCGTCCTATTGATGTCATATGAAGGGGTTAAATTTTGCTACTTTTAATGCATTCCTTTTCTACCTATTTAGAGTGATGTCTAGCTGTCTATAAAGACAAAGTACAGTATGCCCCCATACAAATGTCTATAGGCATATCCAGCTGGCTACACAAACACAGTATAGGATTTGAACCTAGACCTTGGATATGTTCCATCTAAGCTTGTTCTGCTTGGAAGAGATAGAAACACAACTTGAGTTGTAGTAGAGTTGCTGATAACTTGGGAGTTATGACACTTAAAGAGTACCTCTCATGATCTTGTTGAATTTTATAATCATCTACGTGCACTGCCCCCATCATGATAAACCACCCCCTGCCTATATTTTTATAATGTTTCATTTTTCTACCTTGATATTGTTCTGTATTTTCTGTTTAGTCTCAGTCAGATTCACAGACTGGGAAGGGGCGTTACCCAGCAGGCGTGACATCATCTGAAGCCATACAGGGGATAACTTCTTCTCTCACTCTGCTACACACAGCACAGAGCAGTTCAGTGTGAGATGAGCTATGATTGGCTAATTGGCTGCACACACACCCCTCCATCCATCATTTCCTGACTTTGGACTTCTGCCAGGCCAGCAAGAGTCCAAAGTCTGTGCAAGAGATGGTGGGGAAATATGCTCTGGACAAGTAAGGAGACACCTAGTTGTAGCTTTTTAAAACACAAATAAAACATAGAAAACATATTTTTTTTTAACAAAGTACATTAAAAAGATCTTTTTATTTACTATAAGAAGTGCAATAGCAAAAATTAGTTTTCATGAGAGTGCCCATTTAAAGGGGTACTCCGCTGCTCAGTGTTTGGAACATACTGTTTTGAATGCTGGAGTCGGTGTTGGGAGCTAGTGATGTCATAGCCCCGCTTCCTCATGACATCATGCCCCGCCCCACAATGCAAGTCTATGGGGGGGGGGCATGACAGCTGTCACACCCCCTCCCATAGAATTGAGTTGAGGGGGCAGAGCGCAACATCATGAAGGGGCAGAGCTATGACTTCACTAGCTCCCAACACCAGCATTCAAAACAGTGGCCCACATTTATCATTGTAAGTGTAAGTGAAGCATTTTTTTTACACTTTTTTTTGTGTGCTGATAATGTGTAGGAGCACCAAATTTATTAAATGTTCACAGAGCATTTGATAAATTTTGTGCAGGTACACATTTTCTCAAAATTCTCTCTTCACATACACTAAAAAGCTATGCCAGGTCTGGGATGGTGTAGTTTTAGACACTTTTCAGTGGCTTTGCGCCTTTTTTGCACCTTTTTACAAAAAGGTGCAGTTCATAAATTTCAGTCCATGGCATACGCTGAATTGAAAAGCGTGTACTGCTACTCCAAAACATCTGGAATGACTAAAATATTCTACCACCAAAAGGCGCTAAATAACACACAGTGCGCCAAAATAGCGCCTTTTGTAAACTCATTGATAAATGAGTAAACTCATTGATAAATGTCGGCCAGTATGTTCCAAATGCTGAGCAACGGAGTACCCCTTTAAATGACTTGTGGCACTTATAGGTGTCAATAAAACCATATGTTATTTCTTTCAAAATAAAGCATTGCATTGTATAAAGAAAAACACTACTCTTTACATTTACTGTTAATTCAGTTCAGTTGGAATATTCTACGGGCTCTCCGGATAAATTGTCCAACATTAAGCTAAATAATTTTGCAGTGATAATAGTTTGAATAGTCAACAGGAGGGTTGTTAAAATGTCAAGTAAAACTACAATTTGGTTCAGATATTTCCTTAGAGATAAGACATCCTCTTCTTCCATTGTTTGCTTAAAATGCAAATCATTCTGATTCACTGCAAATCTCAAACCCAGTAAGTCATTTTACTGTCCCATATAAACAGATGAGCATTTTTTTTTACTTGATATTCTCCACCAACTCCCCAAAGAGCAGTTTTTTCTTATTCTCTGTAAATCTTAAACAGTTTAAATTAATATAATAATCTGTGTAAATATAAATTTTGTACTTTTTGATTCTACATGTACTGTATCACCTTTTTAACCTCTTAAGGACTTAGGGCGTACCTGTAAGCCCTAAGCCCGATCCCGATGTAAAAAACGGGGTCACACCATGACCCCGCATCACACCGGGTCAGTTCCTGCTGCAAACGATAGCCGAGACCCTGGGCTAACAGCGTGCGGCACCGATCGTTCTGCTGCACGCTGTTAACCCTTCAAACACGGCGATCAAAGTTGATTGCAGCGTCTGAAAACAAAAGTAAACGGTTCCCGGCAGCTCAGTCAGGCTGATCGAGACATTGCGATAAAATCGGGATGTTCTGATCAGCTGGGTCGCAGGCGGAGGTCTCCTTACCTCTCTCCGCGGCGTCCGATCAGGGATTGATTGCTCCAAGCCTGAGCTACAGGCTTGAGCAATCGAGCCCCTATCTGACTGATCCCTGCAAAGCTATGGCTTTGCAGGGATCAGCATAGGAGATCCGTGTGTGCAGTGCTATAGCTCTCTATGGGAGCTATAACACTGCAAAAAAAGGGAAACAAAAAGTTAACAAAGGTCATTTAACCCCTTCCCTATTAAAAGTTTGAATCACCCCCTTTTCCCATAAAAGAAAAAAAAACTGTGGAAATAAAAATAAACATATGTGGTATCGCCCCGTGCGAAAATGTCCGAACTATAAAAATATATTGTTAATTAAATTGCACGGTCAATGGCGTGCGCGCAAAAAAAATTCCAAAGTCCAAAATAGTGTCTTTTTGCTCACTTTTTATATCATGACAAAATGAATAAAAAGCGATCAAAAAGTCTGATCAATACAAAAATGGTACAGATGAAAACTTCAGAACACGGTGCAAAAAATTAGTCCTCATACCGGCCCGTATGCGGAAAAATTAAAATGTTATAGGGGTTAGAAGATGAGAATTTTTTACATATAAATTTTCCTGCATGTAGTTATGATTTTTTTCCGAAGTACGACAATATCCAACCTATATAAGTAGGGTATCATTTTAACCGCATGGACCTACAGAATAAAGATAAGGTGATATTTTTACCGAAATGAAATTTTTTCTTCAATTTTGTCGCACAATCATTTTTTTTTCCGTTTCGCCGTGGATTTTTCGGTAAAATGACTAATGTCACTGCAAAGTAGAATTGGTGGCGCAAAAAATAAGCCATCATATGGATTTTTAGGTGCAAAATTGAAAGCGTTATGATATTAGAAGCTGATGAGGAAAAAATGAAAAGGCAAAAATGGAAAAACGTTGCGTCCTTAAGGGGTTAAAATCACAGTGTACACTGTAAAGTATGTACTATTATATAAGAGGAGTGGTCATCTTACTGCCTTTTGCGAACAACATTAATGGTTAGCTTTAATTCAGGACATGGACGCACAGTAACACACATCACTGCCAATATTTTTAATGCCAGTCCCACATTTACCTTAAAGAGGTATTCCAGTCAAATCGACTGGTGGCATACAGTTAAATGGATTTGAAAATAACTTCTATTTAAAAAGCTTGACCCCTCAGGTACTTATCAGCTGTTGTATACTAAAGATATACTACAGAGAAAGTTGTGTAGGTTCCATTCTGACCACAGTGCTTTATGTTGACACCTCTGTCCTTGTCAGGAACTGTCCGAAGCAGGAGAGGTTTGCTATGGGGATTTGCTCCTACTCTAGACAGTTCCTGACATTGATAAAGGTGTCAACAGAGAGCACTGTGGTGGTCAGACTGGAATTAACTACACAACTTTCTCTGAAGTATACTACAGCTGATATGTACTTCAATGGAAGGCTTCAGATTTTTAAATAGACGTAATCTAAAAATTTGTTTAACTTTCAGGCACCAGTCGATTTGAAAACATGTGTTTTCCAGTTCCCCTTTAAAGCACACCTGTCAGCAGTCAGTTTATAATATAAAAATAAGGCTTTCGAGCCTACGGGGCATCTCCCAGCAGGACAAGAGTCCAGGGTTTGCCGCCCCATCTGCTGGGAAGGTAAGTATAACCTTGGGCCCTTGTCATGCTTGAAAATGCACCATTGGCATTTGAGCCTAATCTACATGTTAACAAATAGGCTGTTGGCAGGTGTGATTTAGTCTCTGAAAACCGTTTTTGTTATCTTAGTGTGCTGTTATATATGTGCCTATGACCTAGTGATGGCAATGATCTCTAAATTGTTTACAAGTACTAATTCTCATAGAAAATGGTTCTATATGGCTCACAATGGCTCTATAATATAATATATTATGCCTGGCACTGAACTATTTTATACTAAACTGTTCTAATGGGAGCATCTGAGCTACCAACTAGCAGTCACCATAACTGGTCAAGACCAGTATATGGAGGGTTAACTTTGTTATTTATTCCAATAGATTCCCTTTTTGAAAATCCAAAAATACCCTAATTTCCCATATACTTATTTTATTTATTTCCCATAAGCTTTATTAATTTCCACACAATTAAAAACTGATAGTGCTATATGCCCTTTTATTGTGCTTTCATTGATTTGTCAATATAAGAGCTCTGCCGCTGTGCTCTATCTTGCTAACAAGTAGTAGCTGGATGTGTCTGCAGATCCCATCCAAATGCTTCCTTAGGCAACAGCACTATCCCTGATTAAAAATTCCCTACTCTGCCCCCCTCAACATGTTTCGCTACAAAGTAGCTTTGTCAAAAGGCAACTATCAGCAACACCTTGGCCCTCATTTACTATTGCAAACCCGACATGTTTTGTCAGGTTGTGTGCCAGATTCTGTTGCATTGCATCAGAAATTCTGTCTGCGCCAGAATTTGCCCCAGAATGTAAAAAACCCAAACTAACTCTCCATTTTGCTAAGAAAACCTGAAAACGGGGCGTGACCCACAGGGAAAGGGGCATGGTCTCCAAAAAGGGACGTGTTTCTGACATTTTCACACAAACCCAACATATTTACTAAGGTTTCCACATAAAATGTGGTGAATTTGAGCTGAGGAAAACCAGACAGATCAGAGCATGTGTAAAAAAAGCAAAGTGTAGGGAAAGTGGAAAATGTAGGGAAACCTTAGTAAATACCATGGAAAATAAATTGTAGGGAATTAAAATCCACAAAGAAACCTACACAACACTCTTAGTAAATAAGGGCCCTTGTGTGCTAGTATATACAGTCAGAAAATACAGAAGTCCATTAAGCACAAGTGATTGAAGAGTAATGATTAGAGATGAGCGAACTTACAGTAAATTTGATTCGTCACAAACTTCTCGGCTCGGCAGTTAATGAATTGTCCTGCATAAATTAGTTCAGCTTTCAGGTGCTCTGGTTGGCTGGAAAAGGTGGATACAGTCCTAGGAAAGAGTCTCCTGGGACTGTATCCACCTTTTCCAGCCCACGGGAGCACCTGAAAGCTGAACTAATTTATGCAGGAAAAGTCAGCAACTGCCGAGCCAAGAAGTTCGTGACAAATTGAATTTACTGTAAGTTCGCTCATCTCTAGTAATGATCACACCAGGATTTCTTGCCTTCTCTTAAATCTACTTTTTCACAATATATTTTGGACATTTTTTTATGATAAAGTTAGAAAATCAGAAGTCACAGAAAAAAAGGCCACATGCTGCCAGTTGCTCCATTTTATATATTATGTACTGGAACACAAAGTAGTCTACAGTCATTACCACCTGTATGAGCAATGTGTAAAAAGTCTCTTGTTAAGGCTAAAAATAACACATCTGCATAAATAATTATAATAGTTTGTTATTTTTATTACTAGATAGGTGATGAAAAGCATCACTTACCAGATGTGCTTGATTCAGATGATGTGATTTCCATGGCAACTTTATGAAAATTTAGATTTAGGTAAAGTGACTGAAACCTGCTGCTGGGACCATTATGTTATTAAATGCCATCTGCTGGTTTTACTTTAATTAATAAAGCAAGGATTGAATGTCTTAGCCTCTCTGACACATTCACCTCTGGTGAGACTAACATTGCTGCCAACAAAGCTTTATGCCTAAAGTAGCACAAAAATTTATTTTTGCGGCTTAAACAAAAAAAAAAAAAAAAAAAGGTTTCAAAGATTCCCTAGAATAATATTTAATAATACTACTAATGACAATAATGTGAAATACATCTGCATGTATGTCCGTTTCCACTTCTGTACACAAAAAAAGCCTTTTATTGGTGAGTGCCGCTTGGCTTGTGTATTTATGTTATTTTCATTGGGTACCACCTAAATGGCTATTTAACTGTTACTGTTTCCTAGTGCTCGGTGGCAATTCACATTGTTATGGCTAGTTTTACTTAAATGGTATTGCCAGTTGCTGTTTTCTTTTATTTATTTATTTAATTTTCCTCCTTACCTTTTAAGAGCCACAACACCGTATGGGGGGGGGGGGGCTTGTTTTTGCACAACCAGTGGTTCTTTCTTATGACATATTTTATTTTACCATAAAATGCACGGCAAAAGAAAAAAAAAGTATATTTTTTTTTGTGTGGGGAAATTGAAAAGAAAACCACAATTGTGCAACTTTAAGGGGTTTTCTTTTTACACAGTGCCCCTCATGGTAAAAATGACATCTTCTCTTTATTCTGTAGGTCAATGCAATTAAATTGATACCCAATGTATATGTTTTTTCTATTATTGTACTACTTTAACAAAAAGTTAAACTTTAGCAAAACCACTATGCTTCTGTCTCACTTTTTTACTTTTCCGTATGTAGGGCTGTATTAGGGTTACATTTTGTCATCTGTGATCTGTAGTTTTTATCGGCACCATTAGTGTTTTGATGGGACTTTTTGATCACTTTTTATCATTTTTATTTGTCTAATATATCATGTGACCAAAAATCAGCATTTTTGGCATTAAGTATTTTTTTTTTACGCTAAGGCTTTTGAGCATGCAGGATCAGAAACATTATGGGCCTCATTTACTAAGAGCGTCAGGTTTTTACTAGTGGGAAATGTTGTTCCAGACTTGCAGGATTCTTCTCTATTTACTATTGGGAAAAGTCAGGAACATTTTCTGACCAGCTTTTTTTAGGTGGAAATTTCCAGCCATTTATCCAGAGGTTTTTCTATGAATTAAATAGTAAATAGGTCGGGTTGTGAAACCACACCCCTTTTGGGCCAGCCAAGCCCCTTTGTGACAGACCACGCCCCATTCTCTGCTTTTCACAGAGCAATGTTGGGTTTGTTGGATATTCCTTGTGCACTCTGCACCAAAATAACCTGACAAAAACTGGTTGGTTTCAGCTTAGTAAATGAGGCCCTATATTTTAATTATTTGGACAATTACACATGGAGATACCAAATATATATATTTTTTCTATTGTTTGTAAAATGGGAAAATAAGGGTGATCATATTTTTTTAATTATTGTTTTATATAATTTTCCAGACTTTTTTTTTTCATTTTATACTTTTTAAGACCCCATAGGAGTGCATTCACTGATTTATTGTATAATGCCATCTCCATGGCATAGCATTATACAGTGTGATCAGAGATCTCCTCTTACAAGGAAATCTTTGCACACACTTTCCCTGGTGCCAAGAGCAATTCCTTTTTTTATCACCTTGAAAAGCTCAACCTTCATTAGCATGATAATAAGTTTCCAGCATCACCACCTATAAATCCTCTCATCAGGTCCTCTACCCATACCTATATCCTCTTTGTTGGTTGCAAACCCATGTGGCCTCCTTGTTGCCAATTACACAGTAAAACATGGCAGCATAACTGCGTACCAACACCATCCACTTATGTAGCACATACAGTAAAAAAGAATATAGCAAATAAAGTGCAGAAAAACATCAATCATAAATATGTGCATAAAAAAGTAAAAAATAAATAAATACATTTGAAAACTGAACTGTATATTTCAGACCTAATGTTAAAGTCCCATACAAAATAATCAACGCATTTTGTAGCACTAATAAGTGCTAACATCTGAATATTAAAGGGGGCACTTGCTTTTGCAAATGGCTATTATGGTTGTGAGATTACTTTGTTTCTCATATCATTGACGTCACAAGGGGACATGGCCTGATGTAACGACCACGGCCGCCAAAACCCAGCATTAGAAACATAATCTTTAGAATGTCGGAGTACTGGCACGGAGATTGTGTGTGTGTGTGTGGGGGGGGGGTTTGGTCGGGAGGGGGAGGGGATGGGGGTGTCCCAGCAGCCGGACTCCCACGATCAGACATCTTATTCCCTATCCTTTTTATAGGGGAAAAGATGTCAAGAGGAAGAGTATCCCTTTAAGTTTCCTTTCCCACCCATGTCGGCGATCGCCGCAAATCGCAGGTGAATTCACACCGATGATTTGCGGCAATTCTGGGTCATAGGGTCTCCAATGACCCGTTGACCTAGAAAATAAGGGGGATCAGGGTTGTAGAAGACACCCACAACACCCCTGAAGGGATAGGAGTGAGGTGGCATGGGTGCCACCCCTCCCATTCCTGCTATTGGTTGTTCAGAAGCGACGACCAATAGCAGATCAGGGGCGGGGGGGGGGGTTAACGTTCGGTTCCCCCCTCTACCCACCCACTTTTGTCCTGACAGAACGGGGGAACGGACGGGGGAACGGCAGCGGGCGGTGATCGTCGGCAGCTGGCAGCAATCGGTGGCAGCAGAAGACAGCGATGCGGCTCCCTGGATCCTACGGAAGTCGGTGCGTTGCCTAGCAACATCTGGAGGGCTACAGTTTGGAGACCACTATACAGTGGTCTCTAAACTGTAGCCCTCCAGATGTTGTAAAGCTGCAAATCCCAGCAAGCCCACACAGCAAACAGCTGTCTCGGCATTCTGGGAGTTGTAGTTGCATACCTCCAGCTGTTGCATAACTACATCTCCCTTCGGCGATCAGTACATGCTGAGAGTTGTAGTTGTGCAACAGCTGGAGGCACACTTGTTGGAAAATACTGAATTAGGTAACAGAACCTAACTGAAGGTTTTCCAACCAGTGTGGCTCCAGGGTACAACTCCCAGCATGCACGGTCTGTCAGTACATGCTGGGAGTTGTAGTTTTGAAACTGCTGGAGGTTTGCCCCCCCCCCCCCCCCATGTGAATGTACAGGGTACATTCACACGGTCGGGTTTACAGTGAGTTTCCTGCTTCGAATTTGAGCTGTGGCAAATTTTATGCCACAGCGCAAACTCCTAGCGGGAAGCTCACCGTAACCCCCCGCCAGTGTAAATGAACCCTAAACACACTACACTACACTACACAACACTAACACATAGTATAGGGTAAAACACTACATATACACCCCTTACACTGTCCCCCCAATAAAAATGAAAAACGTATTGTACAGTAGTGTTTCCAAAACGGAGCCTCCAGCTGTTGCAAAACAACAACTACCAGCATTTCCGGACAGCCACTGACTGTCAAGGCATGCTGGGAGTTTAACAACAGCTGGAGGCACCCTGTTTGGGAATCACTGGCGTAGAATACCCCTTTGTCCACCCCTATGCAATCCCTAATTTAGTCCTCAAATGTGCATGGGGCTCTCTCACTTCGGAGCCCTGTTGTATTTCAAGGAAACAGTTTTGGGCTACATATGGGGTATTTCCATACTCAATTGAAATTGCACTACAAATGTTGGGGGGCTTTTTCTCCTTTTACCCCTTATGAAAAGGAAAAGTTGGGGTCTACACCAGCCTGTTGGTGTAAAAAAATTGCATACTTTATTTTCAGAAGGGATAAAAGGAAAAAAAGACCCCCAAAATTTATAACGCAATTTCTCCTGAGTACGAAAATACCTTGTATGTGGAAATGAAATGATCTGTGGACACACAACAAGGCTCAGGAGTGAGAGCGCACTATGTACATTTGAGGCCTAATTTGGTGATTTGCACAGGGGTGGCTGATTTTACAGCGGTTCTGACATAAGCACATAAATACCCACATGTGCCCCCATTTTGGAAACTACACCCCTCATGGGATGTCACAAGGGGTATAGTGAGCCTTAACACCCCACAGGTGTTTGACAAATTTTCATTAAATTTAGATGGGAAAATGAAAAAAAAACAATTGTTTCACTGAAATGCTGGTGTTACCCTAAATTTTTCATTTCACAATTGAAAATAGGAAAATAGCCCTCCAAAATTTGTAACCCCATTTCTTCTGAGTAAGAACATACCCCATATGTGTATGTAAAGTACTCTGCGGGCGAACCACAATGCTCAGAAGGAGCGCCATTGGGCTTTTGAAGAGAAAGTTTGTCTGGAACTGAAGGCCACATATGTTTACAAAGCCCCCAAAGTGCCAGAACAATGGACTGGGGTACAGTGAGCATTTACACCTCACAGGTGTCTGACAGATTTTTGGAACAGTGGTCCGTGAAAATTAAAAATGTAATCTTTCATTTGCACAGCCCACTGTTCCAAAGATCTGTCAAACACCAGTGGGGTTTAAATACTCACTGTACCCCTTATTACATTCTGTGAGGGGTATAGTTTCCAAAATGCGGTCACATGTGGGGTCCATTGTTCTGGCACTCTGGGGGCTTTGTAAACACACATGGCCTTCAATTCCAGACAAGCTTTCTCTTCAAAAGCCCAATGGCGCTCCTTCTCTTCTGAGCATTGTAGTTCGTCCGCAGAGTACTTTACATCCACATATGGAGTATGTTCTTACTCAGAGGAAATGGGATTACAAATTTTGGGGGGGCTATTTTCCTATGTTGTATGCCATGTGCTTTTTTTTTTTTTTTGCTGTTCTAGCACCATAGGGGCTTCCTAAATGTGAAATGCCCCCCAAAAACAATTTCAGCTAAATTTTCTTTCCAAAAGCCAAATGTGACTCCTTCTCTTCTGAGCACTGTAGTGCGCCCGCAGTGCACTTGACGTCCACACATGGGGTATCTCCATACTCAGAAGAGATGGGGCTACAAATTTTGGGGGGCATTTTCTCCCATTACCCAACATAGTATGCCATGTGGGGTTTTTTCTGCTGTTCTGGCAACATAGGGGCTTCCTAAATGTGACATGCCCCCCAAAAACGATTTCAGCAAAATTCACTCTCCAAAATCCTATAATTGCTCCTTCCTTTCTGAGCCCTCTACTGCGCCCACTGAACACTTGACATACACATGTGAAGTATTTCCTTACTCGAGAGAAATTCGGTTACAATTTTTGGGGGTCTTTTTCTCCTATTACCCCTTGTTAAAATTCAAAAATTGGGTCTACAAGAACATGCGAGTGTAAAAAATGAAGATTTTGAATTTTCTCCTTCACTTTGCTGCTATTCCTGTGAAACACCTAAAGGGTAAACACACTTATTGAATGTCACTTTGAATACTTTGAGGGGTGCAGTTTTTACAATAGGGTAATTAGTGGGGTATTTCTAATATGAAGGCCCTTCAAATCCACTTCAAAACTGAATTGGTCCCTGAAAAATTCAGATTTTGAAAATTTTTGTGAAAAATTTGAAAATTGCTGCTGAACTTTAAAGCCCTCTGATGTCTTCCCAAAAAAATCTCGAAAAGCAGGTATGTTTTCATGATGTGCTATGAGTCTTTTATCTTTTGGGTTTGTATTATAAAACATTGTATTGTGAAAATATCATGAAAATATCCGGATAAAAGACAGTCTGAGATTGCAGTATGTGCTTAAAGCAAATCATGTAAACTGGTTGTTTTTGTATTTAAACTAAATAGCAAATTTGGTAATTATCATAAGCAAATATGACAAAAGGCAAAAGGGAGAGAGAGAGAAACTTGGACTTATATACTGTATATGTATTGAACAAAAATAGACTTTATGAATTATTTAGGTTTCCCAGCTCTTACTCAAATAAATAGTAGTCCTCTGTGGTGCCTACAGAAACATATACCAATTTAGTTTAAAATGCAGTATAATATGTAGGGCATTGTTGAATGCTGGTTATTTCTGAACATATCTTTAAAGGGGTACTCCGGTGGGAAGAAAAAAAAATTATCAACTGGTGCTAGAAAGTTATACAGATTTGTAAATTACTTCTATTTAAAAATTTCTTTTAAATGTATTTTATGTCTGACCCCTGAGCTCTCTGCTGACACTTCTGACCATGGCAGGAACTGTCCAGAGCCGGAGAAAGTCCCCATAGCAAACCCCACCTGCTCTGGATAGTTCCTGACATGGACAGAAGTGTCATTAGAGAACACTGTGGTCAGACAGAAAAGAACTTCAGAAAGAAAAGAACTTCCTCTGTAGTATACAGCAATTGATATGTACTGGAAGGATTAAGATTTTTTAATAGCAGTAATTTACAAATCTGTTTAACTTTCTGGCACCAGTTGATTTAAAAAAAAATGTTTTTCACCGGAGTACCCCTTTAACCCCTCAGAAAGCTTGACTTGCCCTTCAGGCTATGTTCACACTTCCTGAGACTGCGGATGCCAGCATAATGCACCATCTCATGGATGGCTATGCATTCCGTGTGAAGTCAGCAGAAAGAATGAACAGGTTTATTCTTTCTGCGGATGAGGAAATTGGAAATTCCACAGCAGAAACATCTGGAACAGAAATTCCACCATGTGCACTGTGCAGCAGAATCACATTGAATTCAACGGGACTCTGCTGCTCAGGAATCTCCGGAGGTGGAAACATAAACTTAAGTAGCTTAATCTTTTATTTTTCCATCTACAGACCAGGGCTTGTTTTTTTTTACAGACAAATTGTACTTTGTACACTGCCCAAAGAAATATTATGTGTGGGGGGAAATTTGAAAGAAAATAAAAATTTTGCAACTAGGGTGGGGAGGTTTTTTGTTTTTTTTTTACAAAGTGCACTAGTAAAATGACATGTTATGTTTATTATGTAGGCCAATTCAATTAACCCCTTAAGGACTCAGCCCATTTTGGCCTTAAGGACTCAGACAATTTAATTTTTACGTTTTCATTTTTTCCTCCTCTCCTTCTAAAAATCATAACTCTTTTATATTTTCATCCACAGACTAGTATGAGGGCTTGTTTTTTGCGTGACCAGTTGTCCTTTGTAATGACATCACTCATTATATCATAAAATGTATGGCGCAACCAAAAAACACTATTTTTGTGGGGAAATTAAAACGAAAAACGCAATTTTGCTAATTTTGGAAGGTTTTGTTTTCACGCCGTACAATTTATGGTAAAAATGACATGTGTTCTTTATTCTGAGGGTCAATACGATTAAAATGATACCCATTATTACGTACTTTTATATTATTGTTGCGCTTAAAAAAAATCACAAACTTTTTAACTAAATTAGTATGTTTATAATCCCTTTATTTTGATGACTTCTAACTTTTTTATTTTTCCGTATAAGTGGCGGTATGGGGGCTCATTTTTTGCGCCATGATCTGTACTTTTTTTTATACTACATTTGCATATAAAAAACTTTTAATACACTTTTTATAATTTTTTTTTAATAAAATGTATTAAAAAAGTAGGAATTTTGGACTTTTTTTATTTTTTTTCGTTCACGCCGTTCACCGTACGGGATCATTAACATTTTATTTTAATAGTTCGGACATTTACGCACGCGGCGATACCAAATATGTCTATAAAAAATGTTTTTTACGCTTTTTGGGGGTAAAATAGGAAAAAACGGACGTTTTACTTTTTTATTGGGGGAGGGGATTTTTCACTTTTTTTTTACTTTTACTTTTAAATTTTTTTACATTTTTTTTTACACTTGAATAGTCCCCATAGGGGACTATTCATAGCAATACCATGATTGCTAATACTGATCTGTTCTATGTATAGGACATAGAACAGATCAGTATTATCGGTCATCTTCTGCTCTGGTCTGCTCGATCACAGACCAGAGCAGGAGACGCCGGGAGCCGCACGGAGGAAGGAGAGGGGACCTCCGTGCGGCGTTATGAATAATCGGATCCCCGCAGCAGCGCTGCGGGCGATCCGATCGTTCATTTAAATCGCGAACTCCCGCAGATGCCGGGATCTGTATTGATCCCGGCACCTGAGGGGTTAATGGCGGACGCCCGCGAGATCGCGGGCGTCGGCCATTGCCGGCGGGTCCCTGGCTGCGATCAGCAGCCGGGATCAGCCGCGCATGACACGGGCATCGCTCCGTAAATGTACCACCTCAGGACGTAAATGTACCACCTCACCAGGACGTACATTTACGTCCTGCGTCCTTAAGGGGTTAAAATGATGCACAATTTATGTAGCTTTCTATTTCTTGGGCCACAAAAAAAGGACATTTAGTATGCTTACATTTTTTCCCATATAGAGGGCTATACTGAGGCTCATTTTTTTTGCACTCTGATCTTTAGATTTTATTGATACCACTTTTGATTTGATGACAATTTTTTGGTCACTTTTTGTAATTTTTTTTCCCCCTTAAAATATATGATGGCTGGGCCAGGCTGCATAGCTGAATCTATGATCTGGCAGTAAGAGGAAGGCAAAAGAACCGTCCACCAACATTTCAGCTTCTTGGACCCCTACTATCACGATGAGGGGTCTGATGAACTCCCTGAACTAACCAACATTTGTGACTTAATACTCTTGATGTTGTGATCAGCATTGATCACAGCATCTGAAGAGTTAATGAAGGGAAGAAGCGGGATCTTACAGTAGCCGTCTCTAACCGCTATGAAGCGAGCACAGCATGATGCAGGTTAATTCTCTAGAATAGTTGCTTTATTGGCCTGATATAGGTATACCTACTCTATGATATACCAGTATTTTATACTATTAACATTTTATTTACATTTTGTTTCTATTTTTTATTTTTTTTTATTTAAAAATAAATAAATATATGATTTCTATTGTAGAACATTTCAAGACTTGGCCAAACAAATGGATTTATCTTATGGGACAGTAAAAGATTCAGCAGTTTATGAATATTTTAAAGCAAAAGGAACTAACACTTTGGAACAAGACAGCACTTTTGCAGAGCTTTGGAGAACTATCAGCAAAAACAATGGAGCAGACAATTGTGTAGTCAACCCTTCAGAAGGTATAAGAAAGGTAAGAGATAAATCTTTATTCCTTATTATCAATTTTGTTGAAGTAATATAAATATGCTTATATATGTAATAATGAAGTAGTACATGTAATAGATTACATTAGGATAGAAATAAACACTATTTTCATATATTCCTATCAGCCTAAATGTTTCTTTATTCATAAACACAGTCATTTATATATTATACTAGCTGAGTACCCGGTGTTGCCCGGTTTTTCCTTCCTAATCCATGTTTGGGGAGGAAAATCAACAAAGGAGGAAGCTTTTGACTTCATATCCCATCCCCATATCCCGTCCTCCTATCCTGACCTCCTATCCCGACCTCCTATCCCCTCCTCCTATCCCGTCCTCCTATCTCGACCTCCTATCCAGACCTCCTATCCCATCCTCCTATCCCGTCCTCCTATGCCATCCTTCTATCTCAACCTCCTATGCCGACCTCCTATCCTGACCTCCTATCCCCTCCTCCAATCCCGACCTCCTATCCCGACCTCCTATGTCAACCTCCTATCCCATCCTCATATCCCGACCTCCTATCCCATCCTCATATCCCGACCTCCTATCTCGACCTCCTATCCTGACTTCCTATCCTGACCTTCTATCTCGAACTCCTATCCCAACCTCATATCCCATCCTTATATCCCGACCCGTAATATGTGTACCAGGTATTGAAATATCTCCAGCCATACGGAAGTTATGTGGGAACATACATTTTCCATTGATTTGCATGGGACTTTAAACAAAAACCCCAACCCTCACAAATGGGGGTAGTTAAGGGTTAAATTAACTATCCTATATTTTAAGTGGACATATAAGTGACATGTGACCAAGTATGGAAGTTATGCAGTAACATATAATTCTCATAGGCTTGTATGGGACTTTAAACAAAAAGCCCAACCTTGGAAAATAGGGGTGGGTAAGGGTTAAATCACCTATCCTATGTTTGTTGTTGACATATAAGTAACATGTGTGCCAAGTTTCATGTTAATATCTTTAGCCGTTTGGACGTGATGCTGGAACATACACACAAACATACACACATGCACACATTGGCCCTCATTTACTACTAGCTGAATATCCCGTCCTCAAACCCCAACCTCCTATCCCGTCCTCCTATCTCGTCCTCCTATCCCGACCTCCTATCCCGACCTAATATCCCAACCTCCTATCCCGTCCACCTATCCCGTCCTCCTATCCCGTCCTCCTATCCCGACCTCCTATCCCGTCCTCCTATCCCGTCCTCCTATCCCGACCACCTATGTCGACCTCCTATCCCGACCTCCTATCCTGTCCTCCTATCCCGACCTCCTATCCCAACCTCCTATCCCGACCTCCTATCCCATCCTCCTATCCCGTCCTCCTATCCCCTCCTCCTATCTTGACCTCCTATCCCGACCTTTCCGTCCTCCTATCTCGACCTCCCATCCTGACCTTTAAGATGTGTACCAGGTATTGAAATAGCTCCAGCCGTACAGAAGATATGTGAGAACATACATTTCCCATTGATTTGCATGGGATGTTAAACAAAAACCCTGACCTTCACAAGTGGGGGTAGTTAAGGGTTAAATTTACTATCCTATATTTTAAGTGGACATATAAATAACATGTGACCAAGTTTTATCGAAATATCTACCGCCGTTTGGAAGTTATGCAGTAACATAAATTTCGCATAGACTTGTATGGGACTTTAAACAAAAACCCCACCCCCTGGCAAAAGGGGGTGAGTAAGGGTGAAATCACTTATCCTATGTTTGTTGTTGACATATAAGTACCATGTGTGCCAAGTTTCATGTTAATATCTTTAGCCGTTTGGAAGTTTTTGTGGAACATACACACATACACACACACACACGTTGAGTTTTATATATATATATATATATATATATATATATATGTATATATATATATATATATACTAGCTGAGTACACGGCGTTACCTGGTTTTTCCTTCCTAATCCTTGTTGGGGAGGAAAATAACCTAAGAAGAAAGCTTTTGACTTCATATCCCGTCCTCATATATTGTTGTCATATCCCAACCCCATATCCCAACCCCATATCCCGACCTCCTGTCCCGACCTCCTATCCCGTCCTCTTATCCCATATTCCTATCTCGACCTCCTATCCTGACCTATCCCGACCTCCTATCCCGTCCTCATATCTCGTCCTCCTATCTCGACCTCTTATCCTGACCTCCTATCCCATCCTCCTATCTCGACCTCCTATCCAGTCCATCTATCCCAACCTCCTATCTTGACCTCCTATCCCGATCCTCCTATCCCGATCCTCCTATCCCGGTCCTCCTATCCCGACCCGTAATATGTGTACCAGGTATTGAAATACAACCACAAAGAAACCCCCTAGGTGGGTCAGGGATCCCACTAATATGTATCACACAAACCCGGGGCCTAAGCCCAGGGCACAAATCCCTTTAAAGTGAATCCCCTAATTAAAGTAAAATGTAACTTTTATTATTTTATCATATAAAATAATGACAAGTGATTAAAACCACAATTTCACAGTTCCAGATAACTAGTGAATTCTGGGATCAACCCAGTGATCTCTTGTCTTATGGGTCTGCAGTACCCAAACAAATGGAATCTGTGAAATTGATTAAAATCTGAAATTTGCCTCCTCTACTAGTTTCGACGCATCTGCGCCGTCCTCAGGAGGAATGTGCGGCACAGGAGGAATTTTTGCAGCACATTCCTCCTGAGAATGGCGCAGATGCGTCGAAACTAGTAGAGGAGGCAAATTTCAGATTTTAATCAATTTCACAGATTCCATTTGTTTGGGTACTGCGGACCCATAAGACAAGAGATCACTGGGTTGATCCCAGAATTGTGAAATTGTAGTTTTAATCACTTGTCATTATTTTATATGATAAAAGAATAAAAGTTACATTTTACTTTAATTAGGGGGTTCACTTTAAAGGGATTTGTGCCCTGGGCTTAGGCCCCGGGTTTGTGTGATATATAAGGTATTGAAATATCTCCACCCGCACTGAAGTTATGTGGGAACATACATGTCCAATTGATTTGCATGCAACCCCGACCCTCACAAATGGGGGAAGTTAAGAGTTAAATTAACTATCCTATATTTTAAGTGGACATATAAGTAACATGTGACCAAGTATTATCGAAATATCTTCAGCCGTTTGGAAGTTATGCAGTAACATATATTTCCCATTGACTTGTATGGGACTTTAAACATAAACCCCCGCCCCTGGCAAATGGGGGTGAGTAGGGGTTAAATCACCTATCCTATGTTTGTTGTTGACATATAAGTAACATGTGTGCCAAGTTTCATGTTAATATCTTTAGCCATTTGGACGTGATGCTGGAACATACACACCTACATACACACATACACACGTTGAGTTTTATATATATAGATATATTGCAAACCCGACATGTTTCGTTGGGTTGTGCGCCAGATTCTGTTGAATCCTGCCAGATTCTGTCGCATTGCGCCAGAAATTCTTTCTGCACCAGAATTTGCGCCAGAATTGAAAAAAAAAAAACCCGACTAACTCTCCATTTTGCTAAGAAAACCAGAAAAAGGGGTGTGACCCACGGGAAAAGGGGCATGGTCTCAGAAAAGGGGCGTGTTCCGGACATTTTCACAAAAAAACAACATATTTACTAAAGTTTCCACTTAAAATGTGGTGGATTTGAGTTGATGAAAACCCTACAGATCAGAGCATGTGTAAAAAAAAAGCAAAATGTAGGGAAAGTGGAAAATGTAGGGAAACCTTAGTAAATACCATGGAAAATAAATTGTAGGGAATTAAAACCCAAAAAGAAACCTAGACTCCACTCTTAGTAAATAAGGGCCATTGAGTTATATATATATATATATATATATATATATATATATATATATATATATATACAAGAATGCATTATTAAACAATTATTCCAACCTAAAACACCCATCCTCTAAAACTTCCTCTCTCCATTCACAGCACACGAATGTTTATCCATGAAAAACGTTCCTTTGTATGGGAAGATTGTGAGAGCATTTGAAGATGTTTATCCACCACAACAATGCATATGTAGCTAAGGCTGCTTTCACACTATAAAAATACCTCCGTTAGAAACGTCAGTCATAAAAATGTGACGGGAGAATTAGTGCATGCACTATTTTTTCGGTTCATTCGCCCGTCCCAAAATAACGACCGTTATTAATAATGGTTGATAACGGGTTAAAAGTGTAAAAAGGGGAGGCAGTCCTGCTAGGCTAGGTCAGAGTAAAAGATATAAGGTCAAAAATTTGAAGAAAGAGAGAGAGAAAAAAGAAAACGTGTCTAAAATAGCATAAAATTATGACATTTATTTGGAAAAATGATGTGAGGTCTGCGGCAGGGCCCTTGTCGCAGACTGGTCACTAGATAAAATGGTTACAATGGTATAAAATGCTAAAAATATAAAATATACACAGTGGTATTGCACTTCACTAATTGGACAATGAGACAATGAAAGGGGGGCAATGGGACAGTGCAAACAGTATCTGTTTAGTTATACTGTAAAGTCATATTATAAGAGCCAGGATTAATCCAGATGAAAGTACATAGCAAAAAAGCTGATAATCCAATAAGGCAAATTTTCGGTAGCTCTGGAGCCTCCCAGATTGGGGCCCACTATAAAGTTTTTAGGTGCAGAGATACAGGCGATGCCCCCTCTACCCCAATGGCACAGGGACTGAATGCAAGAGGGCAATCGCTATACAGTTCAGGCACTTAGTGCCTCTTACTGGCTACAGTGTGCACAGTCAGGTGAGTGTAGCTGTGCTTGCGATCCGGAGACATGTCCCTCTGTCCCGGCGGCACGGGAGAAATGTAGCACCCCGGTGCTGGGGGTTGGAGATGATGGCTGGGAAGCAGCATGTGGCAGCGCTGTGAAGCCTAGTGGTCGTAGCAGCGTATGGCAACGCTGGAGGTATCCTCTCTACCCCGACGGCACGGGGAGCAGGTGAGAGAGTAGGTGAGGACCGGCATTGCGGTAACAATTGTCTCAGATGATTTGCAGGGTTGTCTTAACACCAGACGCGTTTCGGGGAACTGCGTCCCCTTTTTCAATGGTGGAGGTTCAGGCAGTATCCTCGGTATAGGTTTTCTCTTTTTACGTTGAGCTCCCACATTTTTTTAATATATGATAACGGGTTAAAACGGCTATTTAACAAAATCCCATAGACTGTAATAGGATTTGCTAAAGGTAGTTAGGGATTTTCTAACGGACGTTTAACGGCCGATTTTCAAGATTTTTATGACAGACGTTTCTAACGGAGGTATTTTTAGAGTGTGAAAGCAGCCTTTAAAAAAAGGAAGAGCAAACATGCAAATAAAAACAATGGTATAAGTGTTTGTAGAGTAATAGGGGTACAGTAGAAAGGCTTAAATGGGCACTCTCAGGTCCAAAAATTTTTTATATATTGTACATTGGCAAAACATTAAGCTTTCTAATATATTTCATAAGAAAATGATTTCCTTTGTATTGAAATCATGGCTCATAAAATCATGGCTAATGAAATCATGGCATTGTCCAAGCAGAAGAACAAGCATGGACACAGTCCAGTAAGTGAGGCTGGGCTAGCACTCCTCTGTGCTCTCTCCTGTCTGATAGTACTCCTCTGTGTGTCTGATAGGACAGGAGAGAGCACAGAGGAGTACTGTCAGACAGGACAGAGCACAGAGGAGTCCTATCAGACAGGAGAGAGCACAGAGGAGTACTATCAGGCAGGAGAGAGTACCGAGAAGTCTTATCTGACAGGAAAGAGCACAGTTGAGTCCTATCAGACAGGAGAGAGCTGCGAGGAGTCTTATTAGACAGGAGAGAGCACAGATGAGTCCTATGAGACTGGAGAGAGCACCAAGGAGACTTATCAGACAGGAGAGGGCACAGATGAGTCCTATCAGACAGGAGAGAGCACAGAGGAGTACTATCAGACAGTGGAGAGCACAGAGGAGTACTATCAGGCAGGAGAGTGCACCGAGGAGTCATATCAGACAGGAGAGAGCACAGAGGAGTCTTATCAGACAGGAGAGAGCACAGATGAGTCCTATCAGACAGGAGAGAGCACCGAGGAGTCTTATCAGACAGGAGCGAGCACCAAGGAGTCTTATCAGACTGGAGAGAGGACAAATGAGTCCTATCAGACAGGAGAGAGCACAGAGGAGTACTATCAGACAGTGGAGAGCACAGTGGAGTCCTATCAGACAGGAGAGAGCACAGAGGAGTCCTATCAGACAGGAGAGAGCACAGAGGAGTCCTAGCAGACAGGAGAGAGTACAGAGGAGTGCTATCAGACAGGAAAGAGCACAGCAGAGTGCTATCAGAACGGAGAGGGCACAAAGGAGTCCTATCAGACAGGAGAGAGCACAGAGGAGTGCTATCAGACAGGAGAGAGCACAGAGGAGTCCTATCAGACAGGAGAGAGCACAGCGGAGTGCTATCAGACAGGAAGAGAGCACAGGCTAGGAGTGCTAGGCCACCCTCACTTACTGGACTTATTAGTCTTCTCAGTCTCCTTGTTCGATCAATCAGTCCTTTTACTAAGCCTCAAAGCAGAAAAGGCATTTGATAGCCTAGGCTGACTATTTGTGTTTTTGCTTTACTGGCCCCTTCTTTTCTGTATTCAAATGTGTATATGCCTCTGTTTGCCTCAAGCCACATGTCCAGTGCTCTGAATCCTCCTCTTCATCCTACACTTTGTGCTCTCTAATGAAGCCTTGGCTGTCTTTATCTGTCTGAATCTGGACATAAGGGGTAGGAAATTTGATTTGTCCCTTTTTGCAGATGTCCTCTTCTCCTTTACCCACCTCCCTATTACTCTGCAAAATCTCCACACTTTCCTTGATCATTATGGTAGGTGTCTGGTTATAAAATTAACACAAATTAGATGGAAGGTCTCTCTTTAAATATTTACAATTACCTTTTGCCCATCTTTCTAAAAATTTTCCAAAACTTGTTGAAATACTTGAGAATTATATGGGCCCCTTCTTATAATGCTCTATATGCTTACAGCATCCCACTTTTAGAACTTTAGGCATTGCTATGGCAGATTGCCTCTTGCTTCTGTGTGTTCCTCTTTTCCATAATTTTTGTTTTATCCTAACTTCCTCATGCATTGGTACCACATCCAAGACCTGCTACATAAGTTTAGTCCTGCGATTTCTCATTTGTACTGGAGATGCAGTTTAGCTTGGGAGGTCCCTCACACATCTTTTCGGTATTGTGAGCTTATGTGGCCATTCTGGTGAATTGTGAAAGATTTAAGATCGCAGGTCTAGGCATTAAAACCCCCAAAGTTATGTTCACACATTGTAAAATGAATTGAAAAATATATCGGTAAAATAGAAATAAAATACATCTGAATCATAAATCTAATATTGTGCATAATGTGTCAGTGCAGACACTTTTTTTATAAAAGCTTCAATAATTCTAGTGCTGGAATTACAGACCGACTTTTTTGTTTTTTAAACAGAATGTACAGTGACAGACACTTTTTTATTTACTTTTTTTTTTAGATTACAAATACGGACATTTTTCATTTCTGTGTTACCAACGTATTTTGCCATTCATTTCAAGATGTGTGAATCTACCTAAGTGTAATTGAATATATGTTTACATTTAAGACTTGACTATTTTGCTTTGTTGTATACTGCCTAGGTTCATTTTGTTATGTATATCTTGTTTATACATATTCGGTCATTATTGACCATTACTAGTTAATCAAGGTTTCTGGATTGTTTGCTCCTCTTGTTTGTATATTGATTGTATCTTAGGGTACCTTCATTGTTACATGTGTGTACCTGAGAAATTGTTCTGTTTTGACTTGTTTTAAAAATTACAATTGACTAAAAAAAAAATCTAACAAGTTATTTGACTCCAGAATCAGTCAAAATGTAAAATATGGAGAAACATACAGAATACATTTTTTTTTTTAATCATTGACTCTAGGTCACATTTTCAAATAGGAATTTTCTTTCAAAGTGATCTGAGTCTGAAATAATTTGTTTGATATGTTTGTGATTATATTGAATTCCTTAGTGTACCATAGACTGAATTATTGTATACCCACCAATAAAGATGCTCTGTGCTGTCAACAAAAGGGTGTTTCCTGATTCCTATTTAAAGATGTAATAAGACTAAAAGAATTAGACTCAAAAAGCGTGAGCAGATAAATGTACTTTTTAAATATAAAGGAGTTTCTTGAATTAATGAAAAGGTTAGTAAGAAGGGAGTGTAGTAGGCTTAGGTGACATTGCTATTTAAATAAATAAGCATCTTTTATTTAGAATGTAATCTTCTCAAAGCTTTTATTTTGTTCTGATGGAATTATTACAATTATCTTGTCTAGATATGTCTATAGATAAAAGGCTGCCATTTGCTAAACATAGACTCTAATAGAACATCCTGACATGAGAACGAGCTTTCTGGCAGAACATTTCAAGGTTGGATTTTAAAAAGTGCTGATAAAATTATTCAACTTAAAAGCCAAAGATTATCAGTCATAATTATGGTTCTAATGTATGGGCAAGCAGCTTCAAAATGCAAGTGGGTGACATCTTTAAAGTGTACCTGTCGGCAACAAATACTTTTTACATAATGTAGATAATAACATTATCATTTACTAAGAGTGTTGGGTTTTTACTAGTGGGAAATGTTGTTTCAGACTTGCAGGATTCCTCTCTATTTACTATTGGGAAAAGTCGGGAATATTTTCTGACCAGCTTCTTCTAGGTGGAAATTTCCAGTCATTTATCCACAGGATTTTCTGTGAATTTAATAGTAAATCAGTCGGGATGTGAAACCATACCCCTTTTTGGGCCAACCATGTCCCCTTTGTGACAGACCATGCCCCTTATGCGGCTTTTCACAGTGTAATGTCGGGTTTGTCAGATTTTCTAGGCGCACTCTGTCGTACACTGGCGCAGACTGACAAAATGACCAGACAAAAACTGGTCGGTTTCAGCTTAGTAAATGAGGCCCTATATGTTTATTTGTAATATACATTGGTAAAAAATTGGCATATTTTGGGGGTGAAAAAATGCTGTCCCTGCAGCTATTGCATGTTTGTCTCTGTGAGAAGTCCAAATACAGGAAGTGAGGGGCAGGACAAGCAGGGCTCTGTGCAGGCTCCTGGCTTGTCAATCACCCTCATGTGTGAGCATGCCACGGAGCCTCACTGCACAGAGCCCTGCATGTCCACCCTCACTTCCTGTATTTGGACTCCTCATAGAGATACATGGGCAATAGCTGTAGGGACAAAAATATACATATTTTTTTACCAATGTATATAACAAATATACATATAATGGTATTATCTATATTATATAAAAAAGGGCAAGGCAGGGAGTGACATGTTCCATTCATCTTTTCATTAAAGGCATAGGTTTGCTACATTACTTTGGAAAAGCAGATTGCAACTATTCACTATACAAATATTGTTTTTTACTAAAACTTTGAATAAGACATTTATTTTTAATCTTCTCTCTAAATACATTTTGAATGCAAAACAGCATGAAACAAATACAAAAACGTCATTTTATCTCCAACAGGTTTATTATATCAGCATTGATTTTTTTTTTTTTTTACTTTTTTGTACGGGAGTTTATCAGTTCTTCACAACATCATTATTTGCTGGTAATATCTTTTAATATATAGCACTCAAATATTACATAAGAAAAATTGATATAGCATTGATTTCTTTATTATTTTGTCTCTTCAAACGTTACAGCAAATGCCAACATATATTAAAGCCTCGGGATCCAGCTTTTATAATAAACTTAGAGATTAATGTTTCTTAAAGGGGTACTCTGGTGGAATTTTTTTTTTAAATAAACAGGTGCCAGAAAGTTATACAGATTTGTAAATTAATTCTTAATCCTTCCAGTACTTATCAGCTGCTATATGCTCCTCAGGAAGTTGAGTGGTTCTTTCCTGTCTGACCACAGTGTTCTCTACTCACACTTCTGTTCATGTCAGGAACTGTCCAGAGCATGAGAAGTTTTCTATGGGGATTTACTTATGGACAGTTCCTGAAATGGGCAAAGGTGTCAGCAGAGAGCACTGTGGACAGACAGAAAGTAAATTCAAAAAGAAAAGAACTTCCTGTGGAGCATACAGCAGCTGATAAGTACTGGAATAGAAGTAATTTACAAATCTGGCACCAGTTAATTAGAAAAATGTATACATATTGGCACCAATGACAAAGTAAGAGGTAGGTGGAGTGTCCTTAAAATGATTTCAGGGACTTAGGCAACAAGTTTAAGGCAAGGACCTCCAAGGTAATATTTTCTGAAATATTACCTGCACCCCGAGCCACATCAGAAAGGCATCAGGAGATTAGCGAGGTAAACAAGTGACTCAAGTGGTTGTGCAGGACAACTAGGAAATAGTGATCATAATGTAATACATTATAACTTGTCCTGCAGTAAGAGAATCTCTTGAGGGGCCACAAAAACAATGAGCTTTAGGAAGGCAAAGTTTAATCAAATCAGAGAAGCCCTTGACAACATAAATTGGGAGAATGTCCTTAAAAACAAGAATACTGACACTAAATGGGAGACTTTTAAAAATATCTTAAATTCTCACTGCACGATGTATATACCTTATGGGAATAAAAGGGTCAGGAATAGAAGAAAACCAATGCTGATAAATAAAAATGTCAAGGGGGCAATAAATAACAAAAATAAAGCATTTAAACTACTAAAACAGGATGGCAGTGAAGAAGCATGAAAAAGCTATAGAAAAAAATGTAGAATATGTAAAAATCGGATAAAAGCCGCAAAAATAGAGACAAGACTCATTGCCAGAGAGAGTCAAACCAACCCCAAAATGTTCTCTAGACGAGGAACAGGAAAAAGCAAATACAGTATATTAAACACATTCTTTTCCACTGTATTCATAGAGGAAAATGAAATGCCAGTTAAAATACAGCAAGATAAGGTAAACTCCCCAACACAGGTCACCTGTCTAACCCAGGAAGAAGTACAGTGCCGCCTACAAAAAATTTAACTAGACAAATCACCAGGTCAAGATGGCATTCACCCCCTTGTTCTAAAGTAATTAAGTAATGTAATAGACAGACCCCTATTTTTAATATTCAAGGACTCTATAGTGACAGGGTCTGTTCCCCAGGACTGACGCATAGCAAATGTGATGTCAATATTTAAAAAGGGGTCAAAAGACAACCCCGGGAATTATAGGCCTGTTAGATGATATATGTAAGGTTATGCACATGGGGAGGAAAAATCCAAGCTGTGATTATGTAGTAAATGGGAGAACACTTGGGATGACTGATGTGAAAATGGACTTAGGAGTCTTAGTAAACAGTCAATTTAGCTGTAATGACCAGTGTCGGGCAGCTGCTGCCAAGGCAAATAAAATCATGGGGTGCATCAATAGGGGCATAGATGCCCACGACAAGGAAATAATTCTACCACTGTAAAAATCACTGGTCAGACCACACGTGGAATACTGTGTACAGTACTGGGCACCAGTGTACAAGAAAGATGTAGTGGAGCTGGAGAGGGATCAAAGATGGGCAACCAGAGTAATACGGGGAATGGGAGGACTACAATACCCAGAAAGATTGTCAGAATAAGGGTCATTTAGTGTAGAAATAAGAAGGCAGTACAGAGATCTCTCCCATGATCTATTTATACCCAGGACTGTATCTATAACAAGGGGGCATCCTCTACATCTTGAGGAAGGAACATTTATACACCAGCACCGACAGGGATTCTTTACTGTAAGAGCAGTGAGTCTGTGGAATTCTCTGCCAGAGGAGGTGGTCATATGAACTCAGTAAAATAGTTCAAAAGGGGCCTGGATGCCTTTTTGGAGATCAATCACATTACAGGTTATGTATACTAGATTTATAGGGACTGTTCTTCGATGCAGGGATTATTCTGATTGCCTTCCTCTGGATCAACTCAGTAAGGACTCATTAGGGATATAGGTTGAACTTGATGGACTCTGATCTTTTTTTAACCTTATGAACTATGTTACTATGTTACTATGTTAAAGACTCTCCTGTTCACTGAATTTCCAGTTTAAGACTATATAGCCATCTCAGTTATTTTTCTGGACCTTGTTCGAGCTGTACACTACTTATTGTCAAGGTGATTTCTCCGCTCCAGTTATGTTTAAAATATGTTCTCGTTTCTCACTTAGAGAGAAATCAATTTCCAAAGAAATAAAATATTTACTTAAGTAAAACTTCTGTTCGACAAACTGCTGCAAATTCATTTAATAACATGGTACTCTTATGGTCATAACATTCCTTTAGTTCATAGAATCAAAATATTGTGTGAAAAATTCAAGATCGAACAGAACAACATATCAGGGAAATTCAAGAAAAGGTGAATGAGAAAAAAATTCAAAGCTGGAAAGCTGTACTCAAGTTCAAGAAAGTTGTATGATTCTGTAAGCATCCAAGAAAACAAATCCTTAGCAAAAAAAAAAAAACAAAGTACAGAACTTGCTGTTCAAAGTAACATGGAAAATGGATGGCTGCTAGGAGCTTCAATAAGAATTTTTATTTTATTTTTTGCTTTAGACTCGTAGTAAAAAAAAAAAAAAAAAGTCCTGCAGTACTGATTTGCTCCATAATTGTCTGATAGGGAAGATATGATAGGGAATTAGATGGAGGACATGCATGCAGAGAGATATTTGGATGGAGGCAGATATTTGCATGGAAAAATTTGCCTAAGACAACCCTAAGATATCTGCATTACAACAGAGGCATGCTGGCTTTCTCTGTGACTTTTATTGTTAAACATACATTGTGTGCCAGTACAAGCTTCCCTCCTGGGGCCCCTGCAAGACATTTGCTTGCCAACATTGTAAACTGCAAAGACTGGGACCTGATTCTGTCCCTTGCTAAGCAGAAGTAAGATATATTCTTTGAATGCAGAGTTACCTTCATGACAATTAAAGCTAGACTTCAGGACCTGGTTGGACTTGATGGACGTATGTCTTTTTTTCAACCATACTAACTATGTAACCTAAGCATTGTATATTTAGGATCATGCAACCATGGTCCAGCTCACTTCCTTCCTTGTGGCTGTACATGGATATGCACTTAGTCAAGTGCAAAGCAGCAGCAGGAACAATAAAGGAAAAATTATCCAGCACTTCCAAAATTGCACTTTAGCTTTATTGTAGTGACAAATAGTATATCACTCAAGTGTTAGGACACCTACAAGTCCATCAGACACTTTTCAAGCGAATCCACACTTTTTAATCAGTGATGAACTTTTAGGTGTGCTAATACCTGTGTAATGTATTGCTAGTCACTACAATAACGTTGAAATGTCGTTTTGAAAGTGCTGGATCATTTTAACTTCATTATATATTCAAGGTAATATCCAGCTTGCTTGTAGGTCACTGACTTTGACCATGCATTTTTCCACACCAACCTTTCAGAAGCAGATGAATGTGTCATCTCATTGAATGGACACTTAGAGAAGCTGGGTCTGAGATGACATATTGTTATTGTTGTAGCATTATGTGCCATCTTTATCACTATTCTGATTGGTGTGTGCCTTTTGTGGACATGTTTGTTTCTATTCAATCGGTCTGGCTTCAAGGAGAATGCCTGCTCCACGTGGCGCAGGATACAAAAGGAATGTAGATCAGATAAAATCAAGGTAGTTTATTTTCCAAGATACAATGAGTTTCGCTGTGGGAAAGCAGCTTCATCAGGCATCTGATGAAGCTGCTTTCCAGCAGCGAAACACGTTTCATCTTGGGAAATAAACTACCTCGATTTTATCTCATATACATTCCTTTTGTATCCTGCGCCACGTGGAGCTGGTGTTTTCCTTGAAGCCAGACCAATTGAATACCTTGCCTAGCCGGAGGGCTGCGGGTACACTACCTCTTGATGCGCTTACCATTGTTGTGTATGGCGTTACACAACCAAATCTGGTGAGCTGCTGTCTTATTTCATTTTTATACTGAGTATCTCTCTTTTGTCACACCAAGAAGCGCTTTCCCTTTCCTCCCCTTTAGATGTTTGTTTCTAGTCCTATCTGGAAGATACAGCTGGGTCATTGAGGGGACATTTGACGATCCTGGATGTTAGGGCTCATTTAGTTTTTGTTACAGTACCATGTGCCTACTTCATTGTGTATGTCTTGTCTTATCTCAGGACATGTTTGTATATCATCCTGTATGGTAGAATTGCCCTCCAATGACAGTCTTTGGACTTCTCCTTACAGTTCTATTCTCTTTCAACTCTAAACATAGACACTTTTATGCTACAATCACTGTTGTTCCACACGTATTCAGTACCAGTACATAGTTCCATTTTTTTTTCTTCTTCTTTTGGTTCATATTGTAACAAAACTTGTCTGAATGCTAGTGGGATTATGTTCCTTAGTTTTCTGCACCATTATCTATGTCTTACTGCAGTTATGTTTACTTTATGACAATTCACAATTCAAGAGTGCCCATAGATGTTTGATTACCACAGTAGCAATAGCATCACTATAACTTCAACATATGGAAGGGAACTACAATTCACTTTCTCATCTCCTTCTTCCTCCAGCTATGACCTTTGTATCTGCTGTATCTTGCTCTTTTTTTCTTTATCCTTTTTGTCTACTTTTAACATAGCAACAGCTGGCAGCCACTGAAACACATCCAAATCTCATCCACATCTTCTTCCAAGGCATACTTTTAGCAAGCTTTCCTATTTTCCAACATTAGATTCAAATGGGATACAATACTATAACTATCAAGATAGGCCCCTTTTATTTCCCCCCCCTCAACACTACACCTCCTCACCATAATAGACCACTTCACCACAATAGGACATCATTAACACATTCCTCTGTGCAATACAATACAATAAAAAACCCTAACCCCCCACCCCTACCATTAAACCATATTTAACCCCTCTGACACTATAAATTAGTAAAATTAAAACAAATGAAAAAAAAAATAAACGACATAACAAGAACTCATAACCTTTATAGATCAGATTTGCAGGTTTAAAATTCTGTGAATTTGGCCAAGAAAGAACTTTTAACATTTTCTTAAAGCCTTTTCATTTAGGAATGAAATATACTAAATTATAGGCTTTACTGATTTAAAATATTTTTGTTAAAGAAGTCAAATGGCTTCTCCTGCCCTGTCCGTTTAAGCAAATATTTGTATTTCCCATGAAAAGGCAATTCTGAAATATTTGGTAAGGCATAAAGCATGATGATATAGCCCAAAATGTTTGTATAACATTGTGTAAGAGCCCTAAAGCCTTGTATAACACAGTAACACCACATGGGAGTATATCTATGAACTGTTTTTAATGCAAAGTTCATTGTGACAACATATATGGTTATAGGTAAACAGATGTTAACGAATGGTAACTAACTGGCTAAATAAAAATGCACTGTTTTTAAAATGAATGTCCAACAGTGTTTATATACACATAGTGGTATTGAAAGAAGCAATTGCTTTTTCTTATTTTTTTTTTTTTTTTTGTATTAAAGGTGTTTATTGAAGTTTGCAGGGTAAAATAAACAAGATAGCGAACAATACAATACAATACAAAACAATATAATACATTCTCGCATGTATCAGGAGTCAATATCAAAACAGATGTTATGTTCAGTTGTGCTCTACTTAAATCGACTCAATGTAGCTATGTCAATGAGTTTCAACTACTACTAGACTCCATACCTGTAAAGACACGAGATGGTAGGGCTCGTGTTTAGTAAGATAGTAGGCATCTTCAGCTGCATCTCTAGTAATGTGGGGGACACAGCTATGAGTCCCTACCGCGGCAGTCTCATCAGGGATCACGGTGCTCTACAGGTATAAAAGACATTAGGGACCTAAATGGGGGAGGGGATGGGTAGGAAGAGAAGGACAAGTACAAATGGAGAAAGGAGGGGAAAGGGGGGGAGGGAGGAAAAGGGGAATAGGAAAGAAAGAATAGAGGAGAGTAGGAACTGCAGGAAGAAAGGGAAAGGTGCAGAAAGTTGACACCAGATAAAATGCTATGAGTCTGATGGTATAAGCAGGACTGACCTTAGGGAGAGAAGAGCAGACGAGGATCCCAGGCGCAGGGTCGGAGGGCGGCAGCATAGAATGTGAGTTCCCGAGGGTTCAGGAAACGTATGTGGTAGGTGGTGTAGGATATATGGATCTGTATTCATCAGTGCCCGTGAAGTTGAGCCATGGGCTCCAAGTAAGGTGATGTTTTTCAACTTGTCGTCTAGAGTAAGCTAGAAGTTCCTCCATTGTATGCAGGTGAGACAGTTCTTGGAACCAGGATGTAACTGAAGGAGGATTCGGTGATTTCCAAAGTCTAGGTATACATGTACGCGCGGCCTGAATCATGAACCTCGCCGAATTTGCAGACCATTTAGGGAGGTCAGGTGGGAATATTGTCAATAGTAATGGAGCTGGCTCTCTAGGGAGGCGAATGGATGTGAGTTTGTGCACTGTATCTAAAACCTGGGACCAAAAGAGTTCCAGTCTCGGGCAAGCCACCCGAATGTGTGAGATCGTACCTCTCGACTCCCCACACCTCCAACAAGAGTCAGAGACTCCCGGGTAGAACTTAGCTAATAGGGAGGGTACACGGTACCACCTAGACAACAGCTTATAATTAGTTTCTTGGGCTCTAGTGGAAGTCGACAATTTATGGCACCAACGTGTTGCTGTCGCCCACTCCCCGTCCGAGATATCCGCCCCCATTTCTCTCTCCCAGCTGCACTTAAAAGAGAGAGGTTCAGATTGTAAAGTATCGAGGAGTAAACTATATATCAAGCTTATCGGACTAAGCGAGCTAGTAGTAGAGGTGCATGACCTCTCAAACGGGGAGAGTGGGCGATGCAGTTTCAGTTTATCTCTGTTTGCTGTATAGAAATGTCGTAGTTGTGTGTATTGGAATAGATGTGTGAAATGGGGCGTGGTCCCACTCATCAGGTCAGAAAGTGGTCTCAATGAAGAAGTAGACAGGAGGTTAAGGAATGTGGGGCTGGCATTTCTAGGTAGGCCTAGAAAGGAGGACGTGGCAAAGGCAGGCATAAAAAGAGAGTTGCAGTGGCTTTTTACAAGCTGTGATAAAATGGTTCACACTTTGGGGAGTAGCAACCGGATTAGCGTCTGAGAAAGCGCACAAAAGTGACAAAAAATCCTCTGCACAGCTTTCCACAATTAGTATGAAGCAAAAAACAAACAAATAAAAAAAAAACTGGCACATTTAAAGTGTATCTTTCATCAACAAAAACTTTTTATATAATGTAGATAATACTAGTATATGTATATTTGTAGTATACATTGATCAAAAAAATGTGTATATTTTTGGGTGAAAAAATGCTGTCCCTGCAGCTATTGCCTGTGTGTGTCTATGAAGAGTCCAAATACAGAAAGTGAGGGCAGGAGAAGCAGGGATCTGTGTAGACTCCTGGCTTGTCAATCATCCTGCTGTGTGAGCCAGGGGCATGTCACAGAGCCTCATTATCTACATTATATAAAAAGTTTTTGCTGACGACAGGTCCACTTTAACTTAACGCCATAAGGACTCAGTGTTTTTCCGTTTTTGCATTTTCGTTTCGTTTTTGCAGTTCCTCCTTACCTTTTAAAAATCATAACTCTTTAAATTTTTCACCTAAAATCCATATTATGGCTTATTTTTTGCGCCACCAATTCTACTTTGCAGTGACATTAGTAATTTTACCAAAAAATCCACAGCGAAGTGGAAAGAAAAATCATTGTGCGACAAAATTGAAGAAAAAATGCAATTTTTGAAATTTAGGGGGCTTCCGGTGGGATAGTGGTTCTGGGCTGCCATCTTCACCGGGGAGGCCTCTTCTCCGCGCTTCGGGCCCAGCCCCGGAATAGTCACGTTGCCTATTGCCTCGTCATGATGAAGGGGGGGTGTGGGATGATGACAAGGGGATGATGACAAGGGGATGATGACAGGTGGTGATGATGAAGGGGAGATGATGACAGGGTGATGATGACAGGGGGATGATGATGAGGGTGTTAATGACGGGGGTCTGGATGATGACAGGGGGGGATGATGTATTTCCCACCCTAGGCTTATATTCGAGTCAATAACATTTCCTGGGATTTTGGGGTGAAATTAGGGGCCTCGGCTTATATTCGGGTCGGCTTATACCCGTGGATATACGGTATATAGGTTTGATCTCGAAAAAAAAACATAACTACATGCAGGAAAATTTATACGTTTAAAAATGTCATCTTCTGACCCCTATAACTTTTATTAATTTTCCGCATGTGGGGATGTATAAGGGCTCATTGATCTGAACAGTTTTGATAAGACTTTTTGATTGCTTTTTATTCATTTTTTAATGGTATAAAAAATAGCCCAAATATATGCAAATTTTTTTTTGTGTACGCCATTGACCGTGCGGTTTAATTGATTATTTATTTCTATAGTTTGGACATTTACACACGTGGCGATACCACATATGGTTATATTTATTTTTATTTACATAGTGTTTTTTTTTTATGGGAAAAGAGGGGTGATTCTGACTTTTATTAGGGAAGGGGTTAAATCACATTTATTAACACTTTTTTCACTTTGACAATGTTATAGCCCCCCACTTCTTTTTGTATTTTTTATTTTTTTGGGGAAAAACTCCAAGAAAAAACGCCAATTCTGCCGCTTGGTGTTTTTTCGGCCAAAAAACGCTGCAGCCAGAGGTTAGCTGTAAATCATTGAGAAATCGCTAAATTGTTATTCCACTTGGCGTTTTTCACTTTGGTGTTTTTTTTAATCCTTTTGGCGTTTTTTCACTCTTTTTTGGCATTTTTCAGCTCCTTGGCGGTTTTCCAAAATTGCAGCATGTTGAGCCACTGCTATTTTTTAGTCAAAATTGTGGTGTTTTTCTCCCATAGAAGTCTATGGGAGTGAAAAAACGCCAAGAAAAACGATATGTGGGTTTTCCTAATTTTTTTGACGTTTGTTATTCTTTTGGGACAAAAAAGGGATGGAAATACCTTTTTTAATAAGATTTTGTAGGGCACCATTTAAAATAAAATAAAAAAGATAAAGTAGTGAAGGAAAAATTTGTATCCAAAAGAAATGTTTCTTTTTTTATAACAACATTTTTATAAATTTTTAAAACAGGGATCAGTTTATGTGTGTGGGCAGGGACCTAAAAATGTAGCCGACAATAATAAAAATGTAGTGTGTGTATGTTTGGTGATTGGCCGGATGGTTGCAGTCAATCACCGCTCTCTGAGAGAAATATGAATGAGTGATGCTCTATTCACATCACTGGCCGGAGTACAGAGCAGAGATGAGAGTGCTGTATAGAGCTATCTTCTATCTTCTATAATATGGCCGATCGCATCTAGTGTCACGACTGACACCCGGGGCGATATGTCTATTAGTACAGGTACTACTACTCCCATCATGGAACAGTCTGTTTCTGAGGGTAGTAGTACTATCTAAAAAATTTGAAAAAATTTAGAAAAAAAAGTGAAACACACATTTTATTAAAAATTTATTAAAATTTTGTTATAAAATATATAAATTTCAAGGTGCAATTTCCACACAAATTTAAAAACACCAGAAAAAGCGCCAGACGCAGGAAATTGCACTGCCGTTTTTTCAGGCGTTTTTTCTTGCATTTTATTTAAACCAAAAAACGCAGGACAAAAAAACAAGTAAAAACTTGGCCATAGGGGCTATAACATTGCACACACTGATCTCTTACACTGTTCACTGCAATGCAATAGAATTGCATTGATCAGTGTAATCAGCACTTGACTGCTCCTGCCTGAATCTCAGCAGTCATTCGGTGATCGGACAGCGAGGAGGCAGGTAGGGGTTCTCCTGCTGTCCTGCAAGCTGTTCGGGACACTGCAATTTTATTGCGGCATTCCCGAACAGCCCGACTGAGCTGCCGGTATGCTTTCGGTTTCACTTCAGACGCGATGGTCAACTTTGATTGCCGCGTCTGAAGGGTTAATACCGGGCATCACCATGATGTCCGGTATTAGCCTCGGGTCCTGGCCGTTGATGGCCGGGACCCGATATGACCCAATATGACGCAGGAGCCGGCGCATGAAGTAAATCTATGTCGTGCGTCATTAAGGAGTTAAACCAGTTAAAACAGAGTTTGCAGTGACAGAACAAATGCAGAACACTCTATGCAGTGCTGTTTTACTATAACTATTTTATATGTGTGGTCCTACTCTTATCTGTGTCGTTTACTGCTTAGTGTCCCTCAAAAAGATTTTCTTCTAACATCTACTATTTATATTATTAATATTATTTAGATTTGCTTTGGCGACCCCCTTATACTGTCTTCTTACTGTCTGGGAGTGCTGTTTCAGTACATTATGGAATTCCATGGGGTCATGTGATCCTTCCATCTCCTTTCTGCCATTTGGCTAATGTTACTTTAGCAGGTTCTGCAGGACCAAACCGCCCAAATTTCTAGCCAAACCAATAAAGTTTGAGCCAAACCAAGCTTTAAGCAAAGTTCTGACTGAACTCTTGTTTTCGGTTCGCCCATCTCTACTGATGACATCAGCCACTGTCATATTTTTTTTATTTTTATGATGCATATAGCTCTGCACTTTTAGCATTGGTTAGGTTTGTTCAATTTATCCCTTGTATCGCCACTAAATTTAATGGCACCATGTTTTTTTATTGGTAGCTGCACACATAAATAGCTAGAAGCTCTTTCTGATCATCACCCCTGATGAAGTGAAGGCTAACGAGAAACACACATAGTGTACGCATAGTGACTCTCCTACTGCTCTGGACATATATGTTAGTCATTAAGACTGGTCTTTAAACTGTATTTTGTTGCTATAGGCAGAAGGTCTGGTGTATAGGTTACTACTTCTTTCTGAGATTTAGTTTAGTATAGCTTTTTAATTAGTTCATATATTTATCTGGCTATAGATTTTTTCCCTTCCATATATCTATTAGCTGGGAATACTGTATATGTTGTACCCTTTATCTGTGTATGTTTGTTCATAACATTAGTAGTAATACACTCTATTATTCTTTTTCTCTTTTTTTTTGTGCTTAACAACTGTTGGCTTTGTAAGACAAAACCTTTAAATTAATTTTCTCAGATTATGTTTATTAATTGTGAAAACTGTACAAATAATACCCACCCACGCTTTGGAGAAAAACATGTTAGTATTTGCATTTTAACTTTAAAGGGCAGTAGTGTAGGTCATTGTGAGCTTTTCCTCTTCATATTATGTGTTTAATAAGAGTTTGTAAAATAAACAAGTCATTAATTCTGTTAAAGCAGGAAAGAACAAAGCTTTTTGTGTATGCAAATTTTAATAAGTTTTTTTCCTCATAGGAACTACTTGTTTTGTGGTTTAGCCATAATTTTCTTTTAATGTCAGTTGCCCAGCAAATTCTTTATGAAGTAATAAGAATTGTGTTAAAAAGAATACGCCTTTTTATTCAATATTTTTTTTCTCTTTCATTGCTATGAACAGCTTCCTTTGTTTGCTAAATCAGCCTATACATTCACATAATTCATGCCACCGGTGATGGATTCATGTCCATGCATTATTTATGCAAATGTACAGCAAAGAAAGCCAGGGCCTGTAAATTCACATACTTTTGTGCTTAATCCTTGAGCCATCTGTTGTTCTGTACTTATAATTTATCACATAGATATGAAAAAATAATACTCATGATTTCTCTCAAAAAACAACATGCAAAGTAATACACAACATCCTTTACATAAAGTTGTATATGAAAAACATAGTTGTATATGAAAAACAATTTAGTGGCAGTTAAAAAATACATTTAACAAAACACATGAAATTCACTCATTTGTGGAAAAGAAAAAGAAAATGCTATTGTTAGACTAATTGCTTTTCCCTAGAAATTCTTCATGCTTTATATGTCATTATGTCATTTTATTTTTCTAGTCTCCCAATTGTTCTAAAACATAATGTATTCTTAACCTTTGTTGTGTATGTTTTCTTTGTCTTTCTATTATTCCTTACTTCCAGGCAAAGAAAGGAAACTATGCGTTCTTATGGGATGTGACAGTAGTGGAGTACGCAGCCCTCACAGATGATGAATGTTCTGTGACTGTCATTGGAAACAGCATTAGTAGCAAAGGCTATGGAATAGCTCTCCAACATGGCAGCCCGTATAGAGATATTTTCTCCCAGAGGTAATATTAGTCTACTTCAATTTGTTCTGGGGTTAACTTCTTGTATCCTGTTTCTGACATCACACGCACATTGTAGGCTATATCCTAATGTGAAAGGTGAAGGTCATAGATTCTAAAGAGCCAGTAATGGAATATAGCATCAATCTCTGTTGTCACATACAAAACAAGGTCTGAGGGTGGGACATGTATTTGTTAAATATTATATGTCAATGAAGCTATTACAATATATTCAGTTTACTGTTATTATGCAATAATTTTAATATTTCTTTTCTAATATTACCTTGGGATACTTCTTTTGAACATTGTTGAAAAAATAACCAAAGCTATCAGACTTTCTATTGATACATTCTTTACTTTTTCCCACTTAAAGTTTTTTTTTTCTAAAAAGCACACTTTTGAGGCACTGATGTGCCAGCCTTAGAACATTTAATGGAGTTTTCTGATCATAAATATATAAAACAAATCCTTCAATCCTGGTCAGTTCTATGCAAGCTTGTCCATGGGTCCAGTGCCTTGCCCATATGAGCCCATGGGGCCAAGATGGAGAGTGGGGTGCATCAGCTTGATACCTCTGACATTGTCACCTGGGTTGCCTCGGGATCTCTGGACTTGTGAACATGGCCTAAAGCATCCTTTATTTTTACTCCTAGAAAACTCAACAAGTTAGTTACTACCTTTCTTTATATGCAAGTCTTTTTTAATGTTTATACAAGGTTTTATACATTGGGGGTCATATTTAAAACTCTTCACATCAAAAATGTTGGCACAAAAAAGTTTCCGACACAAATTCAAAGTGAGAGAAAGATCCAAGGTTTGCACTAGTCACACCAGTTTAGCAAAAGTAGGCTGGCTATGTAAATTTTATGTTTTACATGATATTTTCAAAGGGGTAAGAGTCCATTTTACATAAAAAAATGTCACACCAACTTTTTTTTAGTGTAGAAATTACATAAACGGTTGTAGTTTTTTTTGTTAATGTTCCTTTTTTTTGGGCGGGGGGGAAGGTGTTATTTAATCAATTATTAAAAAACAAATAATTATTATTGAAAAAATTATGCTTCCACCAGAATTTTCCATTATTCCAAATTTGGTGCCAAAATTGCCAATTTCAGCACCAAACTCAGCACTTTTGGCGCCAAAAAATTAAGGATGGTGGCAAAAAAATAATTTTTTGGGCACAAAAATCAGCAATTTTGGCACAAAAAAACCAAAGGTGGCACAGAAATGAATTCTCACATATTTTCATGTTTCCAAAGTTGCAAAAGAGACCTTTGAAAATGTGAGGAGGAAAAAAAAAGGTGTGGTTAATATGGCTGGAGCAGAAATTACAGTCGTTTTTCAATATCTCCCCTAATGATGCATGAAAGATTGTGAACCCCTCAATTTTTTTCTTTTATATCTCTGCATAATTTTGACCTGAGGCTTTGCCTACTATTGTTGTTTAGTATCCTTTTGATGGTGGACTCAGATTCTATCCAAACTTCAGGGGGTTTGTTGCTCGTCGAACTTTCGAACATTGCCAGGGTTCAGCTAACATCTGCAAGTACAGCTCAGCCCAGCAAGGAGGGAGTTAATTAACACTATTTAAATCCTTAGGGGGTGTATACATTGTACATCCACCTACATGGCTGTATAATGAATACAATGAAGAGAGTGATACTTAAAATGTTGTCACTGGTCTGGGCCTCTTCTTGTGTAGCTGTGCCCCCTTGTGATATCTTCACTAGAGGCGGGGCTACATAAAAAGATGCCCAGACCAGCAACAACATAGTAAGTATCACTCTCTTCCCTATATACATTATACAGCTATATGAATGGTTGTAAAATGTATACACAGCTTATTTTGTGTTATTTTATTATTTCGTTGTGACTTTGCAGACTATTATATGCCTTTGTTAGTCGACTTCTCCTGGGAATAGTAATAATGGGGACATTTTATCAAAACCTGTGTAGACGGAGAGTGGTTTAGTTGCCCATAGCAACCTATCAGATTGCTTTTTTCATAGGCATCTTTGAAAATGAAAGAAGATATCTGATTTGTTGCTATGGGCAACTGTACCACTTTTTCTCTACACAGGTTTTGATAATGTTCAAATGTTAAAATATTACCATTTATATACAAACTCAATGTGGATTTGTGGTCCAAATATTTTAGAGATGGTTTTATGAAAGTTCCAACTTGATGAACATCAACTCTTCTTTTGAGGTCCTCGGAAATCTCCTTTGTTTCTGCCATGATACAACACACATGTTGTGAAGACTTTAATAGAACAGGTCACACTCTCACTCTTGATTGTCATCCCATTGATTGAGAACACTGGACTTTAATTTAACCTTCAAATTATCTACTTATCCTAAAGGAAACTTTTGCTAATAACAGATATGTGATTATTTTCTTCAATAGATAAATGCGGGACTGATTTGTTTGATTTGGTTCTCATTCTGCATTTAGGTCTTGTGAGAAAATTGTACATAGTTTTAAATCAAATTTATGCTGAGATATGAAGAACTTTAAATGGTTCATAAGCTTTCAAGCACCATTGTGCTAACGTACTGATTTGGTGATTTACACTCCTGCTAACATTGCAAGTCCAAGTCATTTACCTGATTATTCGCATTACAAAAGAAAATCTTAAATTCAGCAAATCAGGTTGCTCAATGTATTCTAATGACTAGAAGAAAACAATGAAATGATCCAGCACTAGGAATGTTCACAGCTTTATTTAATCCTCTTTAAAAAGACAGCATGGCAAGGTTTCACATTTCACAAAGTCTGACACATCTTGACGCGTTTCGAGCGCATGCGCTCGAAACGCGTCAAGGTGTGTCAGACTTTGTGAAGTGTGAAACCTTGCCATGCTGTCTTTTTAAAGAGGATTGAATAAAGCTGTGAACATTCCTAGTGCTGGATCATTTAGTTGTTTTCTTCATTGTTTGACACATAGAGCTTGAGTGAGGATCCGTGCACGAATCAAGGCAGGTGAGCTGGACTTTCCTATGTTCTAATGACTAGACATTACTGCAGAAGTGAATTTCTTTTTAGATGTACCTTTGAGAAACTGGAATTTTTTCCTGCATCTTTTATTTTAAAGTCATCAAGATTCACATTGTGATTAGAATGTATTTCCTGATGACTTAAAATATAATGGCCCTGATTTACTAAGCTAAAACAGATTAGTTTTGTCTGGGAATTCCAAGTAAGTGTCTACACCAGTTTGCTCAAGGAAAATCCAACAAACCCGACATTGCTTTGTGAAAAGGCGGAAAACGGTGTGTGGACTGTCACAAAGGAGTTTCACAACCCTACCTATTTACTATTGATTTCACAGAAAACCCTATGAAAAAATGCTTAGACATTCCACCTAGAAAAAGCTGTTCAGAAAATTTTCCCTTACTTTTCACACTAGTAAAAACCAAACAAGCTTAGTAAATGATGGCCAATCTGTCACTTTAGGCATGTAGTCTGCTCTGCCAGCATCATGTTATAGGAGGAGCTGAGCAAATTATCTATCTATCTATTTATTTATTTAGGGAAAGCTGTTACTCGCTGTAAGTATGACCGTCCAGTGGACTCCTTAACCCAGAATATAATACAAGTTCTACTTAATAAGTTCCTAAAAATTATAAATCATTTTACTCGGCTTCCTCTGCTCCATAGCATAATGTTGATAGATTGTGCTACATTTTTATAATGACATGTTCATTTCAGTTTTATCTGAAGTTGATGTCTTTAAAATGTGAGTTAATGTGATTTTTTGTTGTTGATATTTTATGTTGGGATATGGGAAAGAACATTGCTAAAATGTATAATAAGAAACATTCAGTGAAAATGTATAGGTTACTTGTGTATAGTCTATAACTACAAAATGGAAAATGTTTAAAGGGAATTTGACTGGATAATTACCCCTGACTGGATAATTACCCCCGCTAATCTGAATAAACATGTTTATAGTTTGGGTGACCCTCTTTTCAACTATGTATTACTCACCCAGATCTGTAAAGCCGGTCTGGAGATATGCAACTAAATGTAAATACTCTTCTCTTCTTCGTGACGAGTTGAGCCTGGACCCAATGTCACAGTTTATTTGCCAGGTGCACTAAGTAGCAGCACATGCAGCAACTTGTACCGATTTCTCTGTGGCAAGTTTTTTTTTCCCTAAGGAAAAGACCCTATATCTTCACACATATAGATATGATTTAGGTAAGCCACCGTACAACCTATTTTAAATAGAATTTTAAAATGAAACTATATCTCACCAAAACATTAAGGTCTGAGAGACTTGGAATTTTTTTTAATGCACTTACAATCAGACTTTACGTAAAACTTGATAAGTCTTTTAACCAGTTATGGACCAAGGGCGTACAGGTACGCCCTGAATCCCTGGTACTTAAGGACCCAGGGCCTTACTGTACACCTGTGGGAATTTTGGTCCCTGCCGCACGCCGGTCAGGGACCGGACCGGGGTGACTGCTGATAACGATCAGCAGGCACCCCACGCAAATGCCCAGGGGGGCCCATCAGGCCACCCCCCCCATGTCAGCGAACACCGGCATGAATTCACACCGGTGATTTGGGGCGATTCCGGGTCATATGGGTCTCCGGTGACACGGTGACCCGGAAAATAAGGGGGATCGGGGTTGTCCAAGACACCCACGATCCCCCTGAAGGCATAGGAGTGAGGTGACCGGGGTGCCACCCCTCCTATCCCTGCTAATAGTCGTTCACAAGCGAAGACCAATAGCAGATCGGGGGTGGGGGGGTTAACTTTTGGTTTCCCCATTCTGCCCACCCACAGTAGGCCGGGCAGAAGGGGAAAACCAACGAAGACCGATGCCGAAGTCCACCAACCCATTGGCGGCAGCAGCGGGCGGTGATCGGTGGCAGCAGAGGATGGTGATGAGTTACCTAGCAACATCTGGAGGACTGCAGTTTGAGACCACTATACAGTTGTCTCGAAACTGTAGCCCTCCAGATGTTGCAAAACTACAACTCCCAGCATGCCAAGATCACTGTGCAGTGGTCTCTAAACTGTGGCCATCTAGATCTTGTAAAACTGCAAATCCCAGCATGCCCAAACAGCAAACAGCTGTCTCTGCATGCTGGGAGTTGTAGTTGTATACCGCCAGCTGTTGCATAACTACATCTCCCAGCATACCCTTCGGTGATCAGTACATGCTGGGATTTGTAGTTTTGCAACATCTGAATTACACTGGTTGGAAAATACTGAGTTAGGTCACAGAACCTAACTGAAGGTTTTCCAACCAGTGTGGCTCCAGCTGTTGCAAAAGTACAACTCCCAGCATGCATGGTCTGTCAGTACATGCTGGGAGTTGTAGTTTTGAAACAGCTGGAGGTTTGCCCCCCATGTGAATGTACAGAGTACATTCACATGGGCGGGTTTACTGTAAGTTTCCTGCTTGAAGTTTGAGCTGCGTCAAATTTTTTGCCGCAGTGCAAACTCCTAGCGGGAAACTCACTATAAGCCCACCAGTGCGAATGTACCCTAAAAACACTACACTAACACAAAATAAAGGGTAAAACACAACATATACACCCCCTTAAACTGCCCTCCCCCCCAATAAAAATGAAAAACGTATTGTACGGCATTGTTTCCAAAACGTAGCCTCCAGCTGTTGCAAAACAACAACTCCCATCTTTTCCGGACAGCCACTGACTGTCCAGGCATGCTGGGAGTTTGCAACAACTGGGGGCACCCTGTTTGGGAATCACTGGTGTAGAATACCCCTATTTCCACTCCTATGCAATCCCTAATTTAGTACCCAAATGCGCATAGCGCTCGCTCACTTCGGAGCCCTGTCGTATTTCAAGGCAACAGTTTAGGGCCATATATGGGGTATTTCCGTACTCAGGAGAAATTGCACTACACAATTTGGGGGCTTTTTCTCCTTTTACACCTTATGAAAATGAAAAGCTGGGGTCTACACCAGCCGGTTAGTGTAAAAAATATAAAAGAAATTTACACTAACATGCTGGTGTTGCCCCATACTTTTTTGTTTCACAAGCAGTAAAAGGAAAAAAATACCCCCAAAATTTGTAACTCAATTTCTCCTGAGTACAGAAATACCCCATATGTGGACGTAAAATGCTCTGCGGATGCACAACAAGGCTCAGGAGTGAGAGCGCACTATGTACATTGGAGGCCTAAATTGATGATTTGCACAGGGGTGGCTGATTTTACAGCGGTTCGGACATAAACGCAAAAAAATAAAAACCCACATGTGACCCCATTTTGGAAATTACACCCCTCACGGAATGTAACAAGGGGTATACAAGCCTTAAGACCCCTCAGGTGTTTGAAGAATTTTCATTAAAGTTGGATGGGAAAATGAAAAAAAAAATGTTTTCATTAAAATGCTGGTGTTACCCTACATTTTTCATTTTCACAAGGGAACATAGGAAAAAATGCCCCCCAAAATTTGCAACCCCATTTCTTCTGAGTAAGAACATACCCCATATGTGGATGCAAAGTGCTGTGCGGGCTAACTACAATTCTCAGAAGAGAAGGAGCGCCATTGGGCTTTTGAAGAGAAAATTTGTCCGGAATTGAAGGCCATGTGTGTTTACAAAGCCCCCATAGTGCCAGAACAATGGACCCCCCCCCCCACATGTGACCCCATTTTGGAAACTACACCTCTCATGTAATGTAATAAGGGGTACAGTGAGCATTTATGCCCCACAGGTGCCTGACAGATTTTTGGAACAGTGGTCCGTGAAAATGAAAAAAAAATATTTTTCATTTGCACAGCCCACTGTTCCAAAGATCTGTCAAACACCAGTGGGGTGTAAATAGTCACTGCACCCCTTATTACATTCTGTGAGGGGTGTAGTTTCCAAAATGGGGTCACATATGGGTGGGTCCACTGTTCTGGCACCACGGTGGGCTTTGTAAACGCACATGGCCCCTGACTTCCATTCCAAACAAATTATCTCTCCAAAAGCTTAATGGTGCTCCTCCTCTTCTGAGCATTGTAGTGTGCCCGCAGAGCACTTGATGTCCCCACATGACGTATTTCCATACTCAGAACAAATGGGTTTACAAATTGTGGGGGTCATTTTCTCTTATTACAAATGTAAAATTTGGGGAAAAACCTGCATTTTAGTAAAACCTTGTTTTTTTTTTCATTTACACATCCAACAAAAAGTCGTCAAACACCTGTGAGGTGTTAAGGATCACTGTTCCCCTTGTTACATGTGACATGCCCCCCAAAAACCAACTGAGCAAAATTTGCTTTCCAAAAGTGACTCCTACTCTTCGGAGCATTGTAGTTTGCCAGCAGAGCCCTTGACGTCCACACATGGGGTATTTCCATACTCAGAAGAGATGGTGTTACAAATTTGGGGGGCATTTTCTCCTATTACTCCTTGTAAAAATGTAACATTTTGGGGAAAACTAGCATTTTAGTAAAAAAAGAAAAAAAATTATTTACACATTCACTATACCTGCTCACTGTACACCTTGCTATGTTTCTGGAGGGGTGTAGTTTCCAAAATAGTATGCCATGTTTTTTTTTTTTGTTTGTTTCTGGCACCATAGGAGCTTCTTAAAGGGGCATTCCGGTGAAAACCTTTTTTTCTTTTAAATCAACTGCTGGCAGAAAGTTAAATATATTTGTAAATTACTTCTATTAAAAAAATCTTAATCCTTCCAGTACTTATTAGCTGCTGAATGCTACAGAGGAAATTCCTTTCTTTTTGGAACACTGATGACATCACAAGCACAGTGCTCTCTGCTGACATCTCTGTCCATTTAGGCAACCATGCATAGCAGATGTATGCTAAGGGCAGCATGGTGGCTCAGTGGTTAGCACTGCTGCCTTGCAACAATAAATAATGTGTTATCATTATTATAATAACGTCAACAGAGAGAACTGTGCTAGTGATGTCATCAGAGAGCATTCCAAAAAGAAAAGAATTTCCTCTGTAGTATTCAGCAGCTAATGAGTACAGGAAGGATTCAGATTTTTTAATAGAAGTAATTAACAAATATGTTTAACTTTCTGCCACCAGTTGATTTAAAAGAAAAATGGTTTTCACCGGAGTACCCCTTTAAATGTGGCATGCCCCTCAAAAACCATTTCAGTCTCCAAAATCCATCCCTCCTGAGCCCTCTAGTGCACCCACAGAGCACTTGACATACACATATGAGGTATTTCCTTACTCGAGAGAAATTGGGTTACAAATTTTAGGAAGATTTCTCTCCTTTTACCCCTTGTAAAAATTCAAAAACTGGGTCTACAAGAACATGCGAGTGTAAAAAATGAAGATTTTGAATTTTCTCCTTCAATTTGCTGCTATTCCTGTGAAACACCTAAAGGGTTAACATACTTTTTGAATGCCATTTTGAATACTTTGAGGGGTGCATTTTTTTAATGGGGTCATTTATCGGGTATTTCTAATAAGAAGGCCCTTCAAATCCACCTCAAACCTGAACGGGTCCCTGAAAAATGTAGATTTTGAAGATTTTGTGAAAATTTTTAAAATTGCTGCTATACTTTGAAGCCCTCTGATGTCTTCCAAAAGTCAAAACATGTCAACTTTATGATGCCAACATAAAGTAGAAATATGTGATATATGTGAATCAATATATCATTTATTTGGAATATCCATTTTCCTTTTAACAGAGAGCTTCAAAGTAAAAAAAAAAAAAGTAAAATTTTAAATTTTTTCATCAAATTTTGGAATTCTTCACCAAGAAATGATGCAAGTATTGGCAAAATTTTACCACTAACATAAAGTAGAATATGTCACGAAAAAAACAATCTCAGAATCAGAATGAAGATTAAAAGCATCCCCGAGTTATTAATGCTTAAAATGACAGTAGTCAGATATGCAAAAAATGGCTGTGTCCTACAGTGAAAATTGGCTGGGTCCTTAAGGGGTTAAAAACTTTCTGCTGGATGTTTGATTGACAATTTCTAACTCACCTTATTTGGCCCTTAGACTTTTTATTGATGAACCCCTCTGTCTTCTTTCCATTTCTCTTTTATTTGTGTTACCTTGTTGTTATGGTAACCATCTTACAGCTATCCAAAAGTTCCTAAATTGCCTCTACAAATGTTTTCTATTTTCTTTTCCTTCTGGCCATGACTGTGATATATTGGTTAATGATGTTTCTTTGTTATTTCAAAAAAAAAAAAAAAAAAAACCTTGAATGCCTTATTTACCCTATGTATATACTGCAGTTTTTCTGCTATTAAAAAATATCCAATTTAAAAAGTAACCATAAATGATGCATAATGTGTCATAACTAAAATGCAAATAAAATGATATATGCTTCTGCATTATCTACAATACTACATTAACTAATTTTCAGAAAATGTGACAAAATAATCTATATTATTGAATCCACCCACATGTAAAATTGCTGTTGCCACATGAATGAAATGATCATCACTTTACTTTCAAATTTACTGTTATAATAAATTCAGTGACAGCAGAAATGTTATAGATTAAATTACTGCAATGAACAATGACCTTTAGCAAGCACAAAGGCCAAAATATTATAGCTTTGAAAATCAGAAACATATATATATATATATATATATATATATATATATATATATATATACAGTACAGACCAAAAGTTTGGACACACCTTCTCATTCAAAGAGTTTTCTTTATTTTCATGACTATGAAAATTGTAGATTCACACTGAAGCCATCAAAACTATTAATTAACACATGTGGAATTATAGACATAACAAAAAAAAGTGTGAAACAACTGAAAATATGTCATATTCTAGGTTCTTCAAAGTAGCCACCTTTTGCTTTGATTACTGCTTTGCATACTCTTGGCATTCTATTGATGAGCTTCAAGAGGTAGTCACTTGAAATGGTCTTCCAACAGTCTTGAAGGAGTTCCCAGAGATGCTTAGTACTTGTTGGCCCTTTTGCCTTCATTGGGTTCAGGTCTGGTGACGGTGGAGGCCAGGTCATCTGGCTCAGCACCCCATCACTCTCCTTCTTGGTCAAATAGCCCTTACACAGCCTGGAGGTGGGTTTGGGGTCAGTGTCCTGTTGAAAGATAAGTGATGGTCCAACTAAACACAAACCAGATGGAATAGCATGCCGCTGCAAGATGCTGTGGTAGCCATGCTGGTTCAGTATGCCTTCAATTTTGAATAAATCCCCAACAGTGTCACCAGCAAAGCACCCCCACACCATCACACCTCCTCCTCCATGCTTAATGATGGAAACCAGGCATGTAGAGGATGGTTCACCTTTTCTGCGTTGCACAAAGACACGGTGGTTGCAACCAAAGATCTCAAATTTGGACTCATCAGACCAAAGCACAGATTTCCACTGGCCTAATGTCCATTCCTTTAGCCCAAACAAGTCTCTTCTGCTGGTTGCCTGTCCTTAGCAGTGGTTTCCTAGCAGATATTCTACCATAAAGGCCTGATTCACACAGTCGCCTCTTAACAGTTGTTCTAGAGATGTGTCTGCTGCTAGAACTCTGTGTGGCATTGACCTGGTCTCTAATCTGAGCTGCTGTTAACCTGTGATTTCTGAGGCTGGTGACTCCAATATACTTATCCTCCGCAGCAGAGGTGACTCTTGGTCTTCCTTTCCTGGGGCGGTCCGCATGTGAGCCAGTTTTTTTGCAGCCCTTGATGGTTTTTGTGACTGCACTTAGGGAGACTTTCCACCAAGAATATGACGTATTTTCAGTTGTTTCATAGGTTTGATGCCTTCAGTGTGAATCTACTATTTTCATTGTCATGAAAATAAAGGAAACTCTTTGAATGAGAAGGTGTGTCTAAACTTTTGGTCTGTACTATATATATATATATATATATATATATATATATATATATATATATATGTGTGTGTGTGTGTGTGTGTGTGTGTGTGTGTGTGTGTGTGTGTGTGTGTTAAGTTAATAACTTACAAGATTTAAGTTCGGAAACCCCTTACTTTCTGGTTCCAACAGTTTTGACTTACAAAAGACAACTGAAAACTTTATGGTTTTACTTTTATGCATTGTGAAAGTGCATTTCATTTTGTAACTTAATTAAAATAAATTGAAAAATTAAATTGGCAGACAATAATGGCAGTGGAAGTGACTTGCTAAATATTTGCCATAATCCATAAATATAATAAGTGAATGCTTGGTGAGTGTTCTAGAGCAAGTTTAATCTTGCTAAGTTCTAATTAAAGTTGCCAAATAAACAAAATGCCAAAGAACCAGTGTATACCAGCCCACAAATTGACTTTTTTATTGCTTCTTGTTAAAGTGTTAAATGTTTGAGGGTAAAAGCCAAATAAGCCTTAAAGATAAATAAATAAATGAAAAAAAAATTGATGAGAGGTTTTAGATAATCTATTCTTCTGATAATTTACATTAGTGATGGGAAACATCTGAAGCCATACAACGTACTAACTTGAATAAAATAAAATCATATAATTGAATTGTATAATATTTTGTCAGTCTTGACAGTTTTGACATAAAATCAAAGAATGCCTTCATAAAGCTGCTTATTCAGCAGGGTGAAAAGAAAAACAATCACCTCCAAGGAAGGGTGGAACTTAGGTGCAGGATGCCTGATGAAGCGCTTATGCGCGAAACGCGTTGCATACTGCCCACTGGGAATAAATGTTTTGCTGTCCTGAGTTTTGCCTGGTCCTTCAGCGCCTGAGTTCCACCCTTCCTTGGAGGTGATTGTTTTTCTTTGTGCCATATCTGTGGAGCGGCAGCAGTGGACCATCATTACATACCTTTATCCATGTTGTGCTGGCCCTTGCACAACCAGCTTTGGTAAGCGTGAATTTACATTGAGCGTCTTGCATGAATTGGCGGTATTACACTATGGAGCTCTCCTTTTGTGTCTTTTTTTATTCAGCAGGGTGTCTTTTCTAAACCAAGAGCCGTCCTGTTCGGCATCTTTCATTGTAGAAACTCTGACAATAGAAATTATTTAAAACATAGTTACGTTCTACCTGTAGGGGGAAAAGCATTGACCAGTGATCTAAGAAATGTAATGTATGCCGCCTTCTTTATATAGAAAAATGCAAAAAATTACAGACAATGTGTCATAAACATATTTTCTGGAACTCTACACATATTCATTATACACACACAGATACACACGCACAGTCTTCCTTATTTTACATATTGTGAAATACATTGCTGAATTCTGGTTCAGAGCCCTGCTTGTACCTCCCACACTTCCTGTATTCTGTCTCTGCACAGAGACACACAGGCTATTGCTGCAGGGACAAGACAGCATTTTTTTTTTCTTACCCCAAAATATACCAGATTTTTTAACGAATGAAAAATATACATTTATACATATAGAGTTATCTATATTATGTTAAATATTTTTGCAAATGATGGTGCCCATTTAACATTATCATTACTCGGCCTCTGGTAGGAAAAATTATGTTTTAGATTTTATGATGGTGCACTTTCTAGGCCCTGAGGCAGATTTCTTAAAAATAAAATATATAGTGAATTCAGAGCAAAATTATCTTCAATAGCAATCAGATATAGCTTTGGATTTTGCTGTGGATATATGTTAGATTTTACCCGTTCGCTTGAAATGAAATCTACAGTAAAAATTCACATAAAAATACAAAACATAAATGGTAAGCTGAGGATTTGAACATCAGCCTAATTGGCTTTCTATGCTGACATCTCTGTAGCATGTAGATACGATTTGTCAAATCTTATCCACCTGTCTACTACTGTAATCTTCTGCAGGTTTTATCTGCAGAAATCTCAGGGTCCATCTCTCAGCATTTAGAGTAGTAATAGACTTGTTTAATAGACTTTTATGGGCAGTGTAACCCGATCTCTGTGCAATAAAAATCATGTCTTCACTCTGTTATTAATGAGCAGATATAAATTTCACAGGGATCTGTCGGCTCTATTTGCTGCTAAGAGCTGCAGGTACTGTAATGCAGTAACTGAAGGTACCAGAAATAGCCGCTTTTAATAGCGATTCACCGCAATCGACCCGGAAAAAAAAAATTTCGGAAAATTTTGTAAATCGGTCGAATTAAATAACTCTTTACATTTTCCATCTATAGAGCTATATGATACCCAATTTGTATACTTTCCATCATGTTTTACTATTTCCAAAGAAAGAAGCAAAAATAAATAAGTAAATAATACATTAAAGAGGTACTCTTTTTTATAAATGAACTGGTGCCAGAAAGTTAAACAGATTTGTAAATTACTTCTATTAAAAAATCTTAATCCTTTTGGTACTTTTTAGCAGCTGTATGCTACAGAGAAAATTCTTTACTTTTTGAATTTCTTTTTTGTGTTGTCCACAATGCTCTCTGCTGACACATCTGTTCGTGTCAGGAACTGTCCAGAGCAGCATAGGTTTGCTATGGGGATTTTCTCCTGCTCTGGACAGTTTCTGATACGGGCATCAGGTGTCAGCAGAGAGCACTGTGGACAACACTAAAAGAAATTTAAAAAAATAAAGATTTCCTCTGTAGCAAACAGCTGCTAAAAAGTACTGAAAGGATTAAGATTTTTTAATAGAAGTAATTTACAAACCTGTTTAACTTTCTGGCACCAGTTCATAAAAAAAACATTTCCACCGGAGTACCCCTTTAACCTCTTAAGGACCCAGCCATTTTACACCTTAGGACCTGGCCATTTTTTGAACATCTGTCACTTTAAACATTAATAACTCTGGAATGCTTTTAGTTATCATTCTGATTCCGAGAATGTTTTTTCATGACATATTCTACTTTAACATAGTGGTAAAATTTTTTGGTAACTTGCATCCTTTCTTGGTGAAAAATCCCAAAATTTATGAAAAATTAGAAAATTTTGCATTTTTCTAACTTTGAAGCTCTCTGCTTGTAAGGAAAATGGATATTCAAAATATTTTTTTTTCACATATACAATATGTCTACTTTATGTTTGAATCATAAAATTGATGAGTTTTTACTTTTGGAAGACACCAGAGGGCTTCAAAGTTCAGCGGCAATTTTCCAATTTTTCACAAAATTTCCAAACTCACAATTTTTCAGGGACCAGTTCAGGTTTGAAGTGGATTTGAAGGGTCTTTATCTTAGAAATACCCCACAAATGACCCCATTATAAAAACTGCACCCCCCAAAGTATTCAAAATGATATTCAGTCAGCCTTTTAACCCTTTAGGTGTTTCACAGGAATAGCAGGAAAGTGAAGGAGAAAATTCACAATCTTCATTTTTTACACTTGCATGTTCTTGTAGACCCAATTTTTGAATTTTTACAAGGGGTAAAAGGAGAAAATGTATACTTATATTTGTAGCACAATTTCTCTCGAGTAAGCACATACCTCATATGTCTATGTAAAGTGTTCGGCGGGCGCAGTAGAAGGCTCAGAACCGAAGGAGCGACAAGGGATTTTGGAGAGTACGTTCTTCTGTGTGGTTTTTGGGGGGCATGTTGCATTTAGGAAGCCCCTATGGTGCCAGAACAGAAAAAAAAAAAAAAACATGCCATACCATTTTGGAAACAAGACCCCTTGAGGAACGTAACAAGGAATTAAGTGAGCCTTAATACCCCACATGTGTTTCACGACTTTTGCATATGTAAAAAAATTAAATAAAATTTCACAAAAATGTATGTTTCCCCCCAAATTTCACATTTTTGCAAAGGTTAATAGCAGAACATACCCCCAAAATTTGTAACCCCATCTCTTATGAGTATGAAGGTACCCCATAAGTTAGCCTGTAGTGCACTACGGGCGAACTACAATGCTCAGAAGAGAAGGAGTCATATTTGGCTTTTTGAGAGCAAATTTTGCTCGGGGGCGTGTCGCATTTAGGAAGCCCCTATGGTGCCAGGAGAGCAAAAAAAAAAAACACATGGCATAACATTTTGGAAACTAGACCCCTTGGGGAACGTAACAAGGAATTAAGTGAGCCTTAATACCCCACAGGGGTTTCACGACTTTTGCATACGTAAAAAAATAAAATAAAATTTTCACATTTCTGCAAGGGTTAATAGCAAAAAATACCCCCCAAAATTGGAAACCCCATCTCTTCTGAGTATGGAGGTATCCCATAAGTTGACCTGAAGTGCACTGCGGGCGAACTACAATGCTCAGAAGAGAAGGAGTCATATTTGGCTTTTTGAGAGCAAATTTTGCTCGGGGGGCATGTCGCATTTAGGAAGCCCCTATGGGGCCAGAACAGCAAAAGAACCCCACATGGTATACCATTTTGGAAACTAGACCCCTTGAGGAACATAACATCAATACAGTGAGCATTTACCCCCACTGGTGTCTGTCAGATCTTTGGAACAGTAGGCTGTATGAAATTTTTAATTTGCACAGCCCACTGTTCCAAAGATCTGTCAGACACCAGTGGGGTGTAAATTCTCACTGCACCCCTCATTACATTCCGTGAGGGGTGTAGTTTCCGAAATGGGGTCACATGTGTTTTTTTTTTTTTTTGCGTTTGTCAAAACCGCTGTAACAATCAGCCACCACTGTGCAAATCACCTCAAATGTACATGGTGCACTCTCCCTTCTGGGCCTTGTTGTGCACCCCCAGAGCACTTTGCGCCCACATATGGGGTATCTCCATAGTCGGGAGAAATTGCATTACAAATTTTGGGGGGCTTTTTTGCCTTTTACCTCTTGTCAAAATGAAGAGTATAGGGCAACACCAGCATGTTAGTGTAAACAATTAATTTTTTTACACTAACATGCTGGTGTAGACCCCAACTTCACATTTTCATAAGGGGTGAAAGGAGAAAAAGCCCCCCAAAATTTGTTAGGCAATTTCTCCCGAGTACAGCAAAACCCCATATGTGGCCCTAAACTGTTGCCTTGAAATACAACAGGGCTCCAAAGTGAGAGCGCCATGCACATTTGAGGCCTGGATTAGGGATTTGCATAGGGGTGGACATAGGGGTATTCTATGCCAGTGATTCCCAAACAGGGTGCCTCCAGCTCTTGCAAAACTCCCAGCATGCTTGGACAGTCAACGGCTGTCCAGCAATACTGGGAGTTGTTGTTTTGCAACAGCTGGAGGCTCCATTTTGGAAACAGTGGCGTACCAGACGTTTTTCATTTTTATTGGGGAGGGGAGGGGGGCTGTGTAGGAGTATGTGCATATGTAGTGTTTTTATTTTTTATTTTATTTTGTGTTAGTGTAGTGTAGTGTTTTTAGGGTACAGTCACATGGGCGGGGGGTTACAGCGAGTTTCCCGCTGCGAGTTTGAGCTGCCGCGCAAAATTTGCTGCATCGCAAACTTGCAGCCTGATACTCACCGTAAGCCCCTGCCCATGTGAATGTACCCTGTACATTCACAGGGGGGGGACCTCCAGCTGTTGCAAAACTACAACTCCCAGCATGCACAGTCTATCAGTGCATGCTGGTAGTTATAGTTTTGCCACAGCTGGAGGCACACGGGTTGGGAAACACTGAGTTAGGAAACAGACAATGTTTCCCAACCAGTGTGCCTCCAGTTGTTGCAAAACCACTACTCCCAAACATTCTCAGGCATGCTGGAAGTAGTAGTTCGGCAACATCTTTAGAGCCAGATGTTGCCGAACTGCAACTCCCAGCATGCTTGGAGTTGTAGTTTTGCAACACCTGGAGGACTACAGTTTGCAGACCACTAATACAGTGGTTCCCAATCTGTGCCCTTCCAGATGTTGCAAAACTACAACTCCCAGTATGCCAAAACTGTCCAGACATGCTGGGAGTTGTAGTTCTGCAACATCTGAAGGGCCAGATGTTACAGAACTACAACTCCCAGCATGCCTGGACAGCAAGGGCATGCTGAGGATGTGTAGTTTTGCAACATCTGGAAGGGCACAGTGGTCTCCAAACTGTGGACCTCCAGATGTTGCAAAACTGCAACTCCCAGCATGTACAGACGCCAAGGGCTGTCTGGGCATGCTGGGAGTTGTAGTATACAGGGTCCCATTACAGCAATGCATGTCGCATTACGGCGACGTGCATTGCTGTAAAGGGCCCGACCGCGGCTGAAGATCCACTCACCTGCCGCCGCCGTCATCTTCATCGCCGGGATCTGGATCTTCAGGGACGAGGTAAGTACCGGGGCCGGGCCCCAGCACTCCCCCGTCCCCCGCCGCATCCTCCAGTCTTCCTCCCGTCCTCTCCGGACTTCAAGGGGCCGGGCAGGGCGGGAGGAAGTAAACGCCCCCCCCCCCCCGCGATTAGTCGGTTAACTAACCGAAGAATCGCAGGGGATCGGAGGAGGTGGCAGGCTTGCCACCTCGCTCCTATACTCCAGCACGGTCCTGGCTGTCTGTGACAACCGGGTTCATGCAAAATTACCGGGCATTTCAGCAGACATCCGGTTCCGATCTCTGCCCGGCGCATGGCAGGGACCGGAAAATGCCAGGGTGTATGGATACGCCCTGGGTCCTTAAGGCCCAGGGTGTGAGGGCATATCCATATGCCCTGGGTCCTTAAGAGGTTAAATTAGCATTTTTTGACCCCTATACATTTTTTACTTTTTTGTCCACAAAGCTGTATGAGGGGCCTACTTTTTGTGCCCTGTAATTCCCCATTTTTATTAGTACCAGTTTGCAATTGATCAGACTTTTATGATTGCTTTTTATTCAATTTTTCATGGGATGGGATCTAACACAAAGCGCTGGTATCCTGGCCAATCACTATGCCATTACCAAATATGCTTATTTTTATTTTGTGCCGTTAGCATCGCTGTCCGCATGTCAGGATGCAGTTGCAGGCGTCCGCCGGCCCGTAATTTATCTTGCCACGCTCCTGCTTCCTCTGTCTGCTGGTGCACGCCGGCTCTCAGAAATTTAAAGGGCAACTAAGCCCTTAGTTGGTTCTTGCAAATTAGTAAAATGATAAGTGTCAGCACTTCCTCTATTGCCTTGCCAGATCTTTGTGCCATCATTGCCTTAGACAAAGTGTTCATTTGTGTATTGTCTTGCTGTGTATCTGACCTTTGCTACGTATCCTGACCTTGCTCCGGTGCCACCTGACTTCTGACCTCTTGCTCCGTGACCTGAACTTGCTACAGTCTCGCCAGCACTGACATCCTTCCTGCGCCATGTTACACCTTGGCAGCCTGTGTGGACTAGTCATATCACGGGTAATGACCTGGGTGCCGCCTACCGCAGCAAGTCCATCCCGCTTTCCGGGGGGCACTGGTGAATACAGGCAGCACCTTAGACTCCGCTCCCTGGTACGGCCCACGCCATCATCCACACAGGTCCAACCTCCAACCTTTACAGTAAGATCTGGCCATGGACCCCACCAATGTGCCCCTGCCTAGTGTCGCAGATCTCTCCACAGTTGTGGCTAAACAATCGCAACAGTTAGCGCAACAGGTCAAATGAACCATGATGGAACAGCTTCTCACCATAGAGTAGCAGGAGTGGCAGCAGCAACCCACTCCTGAGATTCCTTCAGTTACCGCACCTTCTGTGGCAGCCCTTGGTCCCAAATTTTGTTTGTCTTTGCCTTCCAAGTTTGAAGGGGACCCTAAATTGTGCAGCGGTTTTGTGACCCAGTGCGCCATGCAAGTGGAACTCATGGTCGATCAGTTTCCTTCTGAATGTGCTAAAGTGGGTTTTGTGGTCAACCATCTTTCAGGCAAGGCGCTGGCCTGCACTACTCCTCTCTGGGACAAAGGAGATCCTGTGACATCCAACCTGCAAGCCATCTTTTATGAATGCCGCAGTGTCTCCCAGGAACCAGCACGGGTATCTTCGGCTGAATCCGTGCTCCTGAATCTCTGACAAGGGGACTCCTCTGTAGGCGACTACACGGTCCAATTCTGTACCCTTGCTTTTGAGTTACATTGGAATGATGCAGCCTTGTGTGCCTCCTTCAAGAAGGGACTATCCAGCAGAGTAAAAGATGCCCTGGCTACACGGGACCATCAATCTTCCTTGAGTGAGCTGATTTTGTTGGCTATTCGAATTAATGTGTGTTTTGCCGAGAGGCAGGTGGAACTCCGTCAGGAATGTGAACCTGCTCGTTCTCATCCTTTTCCTTGTTTGTTCCTCCAGTGCTCCAGCGGTCGCCTCTGCCTTGTGCCGAAGAGCCTATGCAGGTGGATCATGCTCACCTGACCCCTCAAGAGAGGTCTTGCCAACGAGAAGAGAATCTGTGCCTGTACTTTGCCAGTCCGGAGCATTTTCGCAATAACTGCCCTCTTTGGCCTCAGCGTCTGGGAAATGCACACACCTAGGGGATGTGGGAGAGGTGTCTCTAGGTGTGAATACTCCCTCTCCTCGCATGAACATACCGGTCCAGCTCTTCACCTCCTCTGGGTCCTCATTCCTCGCTTTAGCTTTTGTGGACTCTGGTTCCGCAGGGAATTTTATTGATTCCTCTCTGGTTCATAAATATTTTCTCCCGGTCACTCAGCTCGTCAAGCCTCTTCACATCTCCACAATCAACGGGGCGTGCCTAAATTCCATGGTGAAATATCTCACTGAACCACTTAAGATGCAAGTGGGTGTTATGTGGATCAAGTTTTATGTGCTTTCTCACTGTTCTTCTCAGGTATTACTCGATCTGCCATGGCTGCAACATCTCACCCCGGTGCTCGATTGGCGTTCTGAAGAAGTCTCATGCTGGGGACAGGATTTTTCGAACCAATTGAAGCTATTGAAGCTCCTACTTCTCTTCCATTATTTTCAGGCATGCCTCCTCTGTACCAAGACTTTGCAGATGTCTTTTGCAAGAAGAAAGCAGAGACTCTTCCTCCTCATCAACTCTACGATTGTCCAAAAGATCTTCTTCCAGGCACTTCACCCCCTCAGGGAGTACATCTATGAGAACCTTCAGAAGGACTTCATTCATAAATCCTCCTCTCCTACTGGGGCCGGTGACTTCTTTGTGGAGAAAAAGGATGGGTCTATTCATCCTTGCATTGATCACCAGGGGGCTGAATAAGATCACCATCAAGAACCGATACCCCCTTCTGCTGATCTCAGAGCTTTTTGACTGTCTACGGGGGGCCAAGACTTTTACCAAGCTGGACTTATGAGGGACATACAACCTCATCAGAATACAGGAAGGTGACAGATGGAAGATGGCTTTTAATACTCGTGATGGGCATTACCAGTACCTTGTGATGCCTTTTTGGCCTCTGTAACGCCCCAGCTGTTTTTCAGGAATTTGTTAACAATATCTTTTGGGATCTCCTTTACACTTGCGTTGTGGTGTGCTTGGACGACATCTTGATCTTCTCGCCCAACTTAGAGGTTCATTGCACTCATGTGAAACAGGACCTGCAACGCCTTTGGAGCAACCGCCTTTATGCCAAGTTTGAGAAATGCCTCTTCGAGAAGACCAGTCTGCCATTACTTGGCTATATTGTCTCCAACCAAGGTCTCCGGATGGACCCTGACAAGCTGCCTTCGGTTCTAAACTGGCTACGACCTGCGGTCTATTGGGCAGACTAGATGGGCCAAATGGTTCTTATCTGCCGACACATTCTATGTTTCTATGTCTATACAACGCTTGGCTTTGCCAACTACTCTCGACAGTTCGTTCTGTACTTCTCAACCCTGGTAGCTCCGATAGTAGCACTTACCCCCAAGTCCAGGCCATCTGGAGCGGAAGAAGCATTTTCTCTGTTGAAGTCTGCAAAACACCCCGTAACAAGCCGGCGGGTCTTTTACAACCTCTGCCCGTCCCTGAGTGTCCTTGTACCCACATAGCCATGTACTTCATCACTGATCTGCCATCCTCCGCCAATTACACAGTCATTTGGGTGGTCGTTGATCGATTCTCTAAGATGGCTCATTTTATTCCACTGCCTGGACTTCCCTTAGCTCCTCAGTTGGCGGATCAATTCCTCCAACATATTTTCTGCCTGCATGGTCTACCACTTCACATTGTCTCTGACAGAGGGGTTCAGTTCATCTCCAAATTTTGGCACGCCCTCTGTTCTCGCCTCAAGGTCAGATTGGACTTTTCATCGGCACATCTCCCGCAAACCAACAGCCAGGTAGAAAGGGTGAACCAAATTCTTGGGGATTATCTTGGCCATTTTGTTTCTAGACATGTGCAATTCGGTTTGGCACGAATGTCAAATTTACCGAATTTTGCCGTTTTCGTGCATTCGGGCCGTTCCGAATGCACAAAAACATTTTTCGAATATTTCCGAATAGCAACGATAAAACGAATGTATAATGTAATAAAATAATGTGGTAAAAAAACGAAAGTAAATAATTTTTTCTATTTTTTTTTATTGTTCCTTGCGCTACACTGTTTCTGATTGTTAGTTATTGTTTTACTGTTACTAGGGTGCCTCCAACTGTTTCAAAACTACAACACCCAGCATGCGGCTGTCTGGGCATGCTGGGAGTTGTAGTTTTGCAACAGCTGGAGGCACACTTTGGCTAACACACGCATTTGCGCAATGCTTTTTAATTCATTTTCAAATTCTGCTGGCTTTTGTCAGAAATGGGTTACCAGGTCAATGACATGCTTAGTAATTGCCGTGAGAACATTTTTCATTCATAAAACTGCAGGCTTAATTGGATAATTGCCGTGTAGAACGCTTAGGACACCAAACATTCTACACTGCAATTATCCAATTATGTCTGCGGTTTTATGAATGAAAAATGTTCCCACGGCAATTACTATGCATGTCATCGACCTCAATCACCCGACAATCAAACACATCGATCGAACACATCAATCATTCATACAGCATTCATTCATTCATTCATTTACTCATTCATTCAACATTTCTGTATGTATTAATAATTTATTAATACGTAATGTAATGTTGAATGAATGAGTAAATGAATGAATGAATGAATGCTGTATGAATGATTGATGTGTTTGATCGTCGGGTGATTGAGGTCAATGACATGCATAGTAATTGCCGTGGGAACATTTTTCATTCATAAAACTGCAGGCTTAATTGGATAATTGCCGTGTAGAACGCTTAGGACACCAAACATTGTACACTGCAATTATCCAATTAAGTCTGCGGTTTTATGAATGAAAAATTTTCCCACGGCAATTACTATACATGTCATTGACCTGGTAACCCATTTCTGACAAAAGCCAGTGGAATTTTAAAATGAATTAAAAAGCATTGCGCGAATGCGTGTGTTTGCCAAAGTATGCCTCAAGCTGTTGCAAAGCTACAACTCCCAGCATTCCCAGACAGCCGCATGCTGGGTGGGTGTTGTAATTTTGCAACAGTTTGATTGATGCGTTTGATTGTCGGGTGCTTTATGTATAACATGATGTTATACATAAATCACCTGACAATCAAACACATCGATCAAACACATCAATCATTCATACAGCATTCATTCATTCATTCATTTACTCATTCATTCATTCAACATTACATTATGTATTAGTATAAATCACATAAAATTATATTATCTTACCTGTCTTCCAATGTTCCGATCTCTGCGGCTGCCCTCTTTTCCTGCACACACTCCCGATAATGGTCCCCTGCTTAAAAAAGATTTACCCGAATTTACCCGAATACCGAATGTATACGAAAAATCAAACCCACCCGAATACGAATGTATCTGAAAAAAATCAAACCCAGACACCCGAATACCGAATGTATCCAAAAAAATGAGTCCCCGGACACCCGAATACCGAATGTATCCGAAAAAATTAACCCACCGGACACCCGAATACCGAATGTATCCGAAAAAAAATGAAACCTGGACACCCGAATACCGAATGTATCTGAAAATCAAAACTTAAAATATTGCTGAACCGAAAATTTTATTAAAAATGAAACGAAAAAAAAACTAAAATTTTTCTTCTGCACATGTCTATTTGTTTCTGCCCAGCAGGACAACTGGTCCAGTCTGTTATCAGTTGGCGGAGTTCTCCTCCAACCATCAAGATTCCGAGTCTACAAGAACCTCTCCATTCTTTATTGTCTATGGTCACCATCCTCGTCCTCCTCTTCCTCTACTTGCCTCTTCTGGAGTACCAGCAGTTGATGTTCTGGTTCGGGACTTCCAAGCTATTTGTCAAGATTTTCAGAGCTCTTTAGCTCTCTCCTCCTCCTGCATGAAGTCCCAGAGAGAAAAGAAAAGGAGGTCACCACTATTTTTTACTCCTGGGGACAAGGTTTGGCTATCTGCAAAATATGTTTGTTTGAAGCAACCTTCTTACAAACTGGGTACACGTTTCTTGGGTCATTTCAAAGTCTTGATCCAAATAAACCCGGTTTCTTACAAACTCCATCTGCTTCTTTCCCTTCACATTCTGAACTCCTTCCACGTCTCCCTCCTTATGCCGTTGGTCCTCAGCCTGTTCTCCCCAAAGAATGTCATTTCAACTCCTGTAGCCGATGCTTCTGACGTTTTTGAAGTGAAGGAATTCTTGGCCACCAAGACTGTTACGGAAAGACCCTTTTTCTTGGAGGATTGGAAAGGTTTTGGGCCTGAGGAAAGATCCTGAGAGCCGGAAGAGAATATCTTAGATTGGGATCTGGTTCTCAGGTTTTTGTGGCCTAAAAAGAGGGGGAGACCTAAAGGGTGGGTACTGTTAGGAGTTGGCCACGAGCATACCCCTGTTCTTTCCCCCGGTGCCAGCGGCACCGCTGTCCGCATGTTGGGATGCGGTCGCAGGCATCCGCGGCCCGTAACTTACCTTGCCACGCTCCTACTCCCCCTGTCTGCTGGTCGCTTCCTAGGGTGCGCACACCAGCTCTCAGAAATTTAAAGGTCTTTGTCCCTTCATTGCCTTAGAGAAAGCGTTCATTTGTGTCTTGCCTTGCTGTGTTTCTGACCTTTGCTACGTATCCTGACCTTGCTCCTGTGCCGCCTGCCTCTGACCTCTTGCTATGTGACCTGACCTTGTTACAGTGCTACCAGCCCGGATCTCCTGCCTGTCCTGAATACGAGTTGTCTCATCCTTCCTGCACCATGTTACACCTCGGCATCCTTTGTGGCCGAGTCGTATCAGGGGTATCGACCTGGGTGCCGCCTTCCACAGCAAGTCCATCCCGCTTTGCGGTGGGCTCTGGTGAATACCAGCGGCACCTTTGACTTCGCTCCCTGGTACTGCCCACGCCATGATCCCCACAGGTCCAGCGAATCCACTTCTCCATCTACAGCCATTACACTCTTTATGCACTTACAGTATGCAAGTGGCAGCTTTAAAAACCCAAATATGAAAAGGGAAAAAAAAACTGGAAAGCTGTATCTAAAAAAGAAGATAAAAGGAAAAGCTCCCCAAATCTGTCTTGAACAGTCAACAACTATAACTTGCTACTTTATTAACAAAACAAAAGCCACCACATGACTTGGTTTGAGGCTATACACTTCAGCATATGCAAATAAGACACATCTGTTCAGAAACTTGTAAGTTGGTACCAATTGAGAGAGATATAGTGATAGTGATAGTGATAAGAATATAGCTGCATGGTCAAAAACTGTTAGGATTCCAATATGGACATGCAAGCAATCAAATCTGTAATATGCATTGTGTTCCTTTTAATAATAAGTGTAAAAGAAGTATGAAGATGAAGATTGGGAGATAGTGTTAACAAAAGACAACTGAGACTGAGATTTGTGATATGTATTGTGTAAAAAGAGAAAAGAAAATAGAGTACAAATGGGATATAGTGTTTGCTCTAAACAAAAGATGACTGAAAAGGCATAATTGTGTGCGTTTTTCAAATAGAAAAAACATTTCAGTATGCAATCAAATATTATCCTAAACATCCTAACACTAGAAACGAAAAAAACATTCAGTCAGCTAACTCCTGAGATAAGACATGATTGAGACATTGCCGTTACAGTATGTCAATCTCCATTATGCCAGATTTCTCCCAGATTTTGGTCCAGGATGCCGGACAACCAGCTGCTTTACATCCTACAGAATTGCAAACTCAAAAGGAAAGAGCCAGCTAAAAGAAATTCTCTTCTCTCTCATGACATGTGTCAGAGGCTTCAGAAGTCAACATTAACCCACCGGAAATTAAAGAAGCAATCTGGTTGGTTGCTATAGGCAACTCAGCAACTTTTCCTCTAGACAAGTTTTGTTATATCTCCCCGAATGACTATAGCATTAGCTCTTTTTACCCCCAGCAATACAAAAATTATTTAAAGTTAAAGTTTTAGCATCAGATGGTAATGCCTTTTGGACAACACTTTCTTAATTATCAAGGATGAGCAACACAACATTAAGATAATACCTCTGTGTCATAACATTGCTTCTGGGTAGCGACAGGCACTTCCTAAAAAATTGTCAAGATCTTGTTGGTTGCATTTTGGTGGGCATGTCAAAATCATCATCCTTTTCATCATCGTCCCTTTAATCAATAAAGTAGCAAACAATACTGTAGTGTGTAAGGTTAGGGTTCTTTTAGACACCATAGAAACTATAGAAAAGTGTTGATGGTGTAAAAACTAACTCTAGGCTGCTCAGGGCCACCAGTTGTCAACAATTAAGTATATAGCTAAAGCAGCACTAGTAATGTATATATGAGAAGGGAGTGGTGTCCTCAAGACTTGAGTAATCCTTGAGCCTTGATCTGTGTAATAGTAAGACTGATATCCCAGGTGTATATAAGGCAGTTACACTCTTTAGGGTTCCATTAGCTTGTAAGGGGCCTCTGTTCTATGTGAGTTACTGTACTGCTGAAGCACTCTGTTGCTTATTGGCCCTACTATGTAAAGGAGAGCAAGAGATGCTTTTGTCAGGCACAGGCCTGAGTGGCCTGAACAGAATGGCGACCCTATCTGATGGCATTTATATTTTTTTTTGTAAAGGAATCATGCTTGGTTTTAATGTGATATTGCCTCTGTATTGCAGTTCCTGACACATCTATCTTGGTTTGCTGCTAGATAATTCCCCTATCTCTTTAACCTCTTCAGGACGCCGGGCATATGCATTCGCCCTGCATCCCGAGTCCTTAAGGACGTGGGGCATATGCATACGCCCGTGGGAATTCCGGTCCCCGCCGCTAGCCGGACCGGGATGCGTGCTGAAATCATTCAGCAGGCATCCCGGCACATCGCCGAGGTGGGTCCTGAGACCCCCCCCCCCCCCCCCATGTCGGCGATCGCAGAAAATTGCATGTCAATTCAGACATGCGATTTTCTGCTATTCCGGGCTGATCGGGTCTCTGGTGGCCCGATCACCAGGAAAAAAGGGATGATCGGAGCTATCAGTGACACCCCCAATCATCCTGAGGAATAGGAGCAAGGTTGCAGTGCTGCGATCTCCTCCTGTCCCCTGCCATTGGTCAGAACTGATTCTGACCAATGAAAGCTCAGGACAGTGGGTTGCCATGGCAACCCCCGTCCTGCCCATTCCTGGATGTCATGGGGAACATGGACAGAAGATGGAGGCCGGTACCTGGAGGAGAAGATGCATGGGGATCGCAGATCGTCGCTGGAGACAGGTGCAGGTAGGTAAATGACGGTGGGGGGGGAAGGAAGGGGGCAGTAAGCGATATTTACTGCTGCCCTTCCTAGTGGGTGCCAAACTGCAACACCCAGCATGCCCAGACAGCCAAAGGCTGTCTGGGCATGCTGGGAGTTGTAGTTTTGCAACATCTGGAGGGTCACAGTTTGGAGACCACTATTACAGTGGTGCCCAAACGGTAGCCCTCCAGATGTTGCCAAACTACAACTCTCAGCATACCTAGACTGCACAGGCATGCTGGGAGTTGTAGTTCTGTAACATCTGTCCCTTCAGATTTTTTTTAATTGCTGATCTACTTTGAAGTTCTCTAATTTTTCCAAAAAGTAAAAATATGTCCATTTTATGATGCCAACATAAAGTGGACATATTGTATTTGTGAATAAAAATAAAAATGTATTTGGAATATAAATTTTCCTTACAAGCAGAGAGCTTCAAAGTCAGAAAAATGCAAAATGTAAAAAAATTTCATGAATTTTTGGGATTTTTAACCAAAAAAGTAACGCCGAATATTTACCACCAAAATAAAGTAGAATATGTCACGAAAAAACAATCTCAGAATATTCGGTAAAAGCGTTTTTGAGTTATTAATGCGTAAAGCGATGGTAGTCAGAATTGCGAAAAAGGGCACAGTTCTTAAGGTGAAAAAGGACAGCGTCCTTAAGGGGTTAATGGGAAACTGATAGCTGGTTCACCCCTATTAAACCTAATATACAGAGTTTTAGTGTAGTGGAAACAAATTAAAATGAGAAATTACTGACTCAGATCGGTGGCGCCATACAGGTGATGCAAGAAATAGGCAAATGCTGTCTTTTGTACAAAATAGGCAGGAGCTGGCATACAGAGCTTCCCTGCTTCTTTTCCCTCTGCTCCCACACAACCTCTCTATAATAGGCTTTAATAGTAAATCTGACATGGCGGTAAATGATGCCTAGCTGAAAACTGGTTGGCACTCTGGGACTGCCTCACTGGAGAGCAGATCAGATACATCACAGGTCCAGTACATAACTTGTAACCAGCTAGATGACTGCAGCATCTAGGGGGGTTAAATAACCAGCATTATAGTAAACTTTGAAATTGGTCACTGATGGCAAGTTTGAGCAAGTAGCATTGCATTTTGTAAAATGAAATGTAAACAAAAAAAAAATAATATGGTGAAACAAATATGAAAAAATAATCCAGTCATTATAGGGTTAATAATTATTTCTTTTGTTTATAATATCCCAAAATAAGGTTCTAGAAAACCAATCTGCATTGTTAACCAATCTGCACTGTTAAATATAACTTCAATGGCACTTCTGGCCATTTTACACGAGAGATAAAAAGGAATAGTGACTAGATACTAATTTAGATCCAGTGCTTGGAGCCATATGAAACCACTGGATATTTTTTCTGATAGTTTGCTAAAAGAATTGAACACCATTTCTGATATACCTATATCCTCTTTAGGAGGCAGGGCCTACCTGTAAGTCCTGCACCTGCTCCCATGATATAATGCAGGGTCACACGGTGACCCCACATCATATTGGGTCGGTCCCAGTAGCTAACGGTAACCTGGACCTGGGGCTAATAGCGTGCGTCAACACGATCACAAATGGAAAGCTATTTACCCTTTAGACGCAGCAATCAAAGTTGATCGCCACGTCTAAAATGTAAAAAAAAAAAGCATTCCCGGCAGCTCAGTCGGGCTGATTGGGACTATCGCAGTGAAGGGTCCTTTACCTGCCTCCAGCGCGTCCGATCATTGATTGAATGCTCCAAGCCTGAGAGCAATCGACCGCCGATAACAATGATCAATGCAATGCCCTGGCATAGCATTGAACAGTGCTGGCAATCAATGTACTGCATGTTATAGCCCCTATGGGGCTACAACATTGCAAAAAAAAGTGTAAAAAAAAGAGTTAATAAATGTGATTTAACCCCTTCCCTAATAAAAGTTCAAATCACCCTCCCCTTTCCCATTTAAAAACAAACAAACATGTAAATACAAATAAATATAAGCATATGTGGTATCGCCACATACGTAAATGTTCGAACTATAAAAATGTATATGAATAATTAAACCGCACCGTCAATGGCGTACACGTAAAAAAATTCCAAAGTACAAAATAGCGTATTTTTGGTCACTTTTTATACCATAAAAAATGAATAGAAAACGTTAAAAAGTCAGATCAAAACAAAAATGGTACAAATAAAAACTTCAAATTACGCAAAAAATTATCCCTCATACCGCACTGTACACAGAAAAATTAAAAGTTATAGGGGTCAGAAGATGACAATTTTAAACGTATACATTTTCCTGCATGTACTGTATTTTTCACTGTATAAGATGCACTTTTTCTTCCCCAAAACTGGGGGGAAAAAGTCGGTGCGTCTTATACGGCGAATACACCCCTATCGCGGCGGTCCCTGCGGCCATCAACGGCCGGGACCCGCGGCTAATACAGGACATCACCGATCGCGGTGATGCCCTGTATTAACCCTTCAGACACGGCGATCAAAGCTGACCGCCTCGTCTGAAGGGAAAGTGACACTAATCCGGCTGTTCAGTCGGGCTGTTCGGGACCGCCGCGATTTCACCCCCGAACAGCCCGACTGAATAGCCGGGTTAGTGCTTACAGGACACCGGGAGGGACCTATCCTGCCTCCTCGGTGTCTTCTCCGTTCAGGGATCCCCTGTATGGCCGGCGCTCTCCTTCCTCGTCATCACGTCGTCGCGTACGTGCGTCAGCGTGCGTAACGACGTGATGGCGGCGATGGAGAGCGAGGATACCCGGCCAGCAGCAGAGACGTTCCGGAGCGACGGGGACACGGTGGCAGCGATGGAGCGACATCCAGGGCAGCGTTGACGGGTCGGAAGCGGCGGGGACACGTGAGTATTACCTCCTATGCAGTGGTCTTCAATCTGCGGACCTCCAGATGTTGCAAAACTACAACTCCCAGCATGCCTGGACAGCCAGCACTGTCCGGGCATGCTGGGAGTTGTAGTTTTGCAACATCTGGAGGTCCGCAGGTTAAAGACCACTATTGGGTTCAAAATCTTTATTTTTTTAGATTTTGCACCTATAAATTGGGTGTGTCTTATACGCCGGTGCGTCCTATAGGGCGAAAAATATGGTAGATATGATTTTTTTTTTCAGAAGTACAACAAAATCAAACCTATGTAAGTAGGGTATCATTTTAATCGTATGGACCTGCAGAATAAAGGAAACATGTAATGTCCCTAAAAGTGACAAAAAAAATTTTTTCTTCAATTTTGTCGCACAATAATTTTTTTTTGTTTCACCGTAGATTTTTGGGTAAAATGCCTGACATTATTACAAAATAGAATTGGTGGTACAAAAGATAAGCCATCATATGGGTCTGTAGGTGCAAAATTGAAAGGGCTGTGATTTTTAAAAGGTGAGGAGGAAAAAATGAAAGTGCAAAAAATTGAAAAGCCCTGAGTCCCTAAGGGGATATATCTGTTTCAAGCTTTGTGTTATTCAAAAACCAAAGCTGACATTTCAGTATGAAATTGTATTATACCTTTTTCCCATGTGTTTTTTTCAAAAAAGCACTGACCCTGTGCAGAATGCACTGAATTATATGTATTATATTAAAAAGACATGCAGAATTACTATGTTGTTAACCACGGGGAAAGAAAATCTTAAAAATTAGTCATGGTCTATTTCTGTAGCACAGTCAATTTCATGGTCCACTTAAGGAAAGAATTTGCCAATTATTGTTTGTTCTTTCAATTTACCACTTGTTTCAACGTCCTTTTTTTTAAACCATTGCTTTTTTGCTCTGCTATGAATGGATATTCTTTTTTGGAAAGATGTCTAAAATTATATTGAAATTCCTTACATACATTAAAACCACTGAGAATGACATGAGTTGATTATCATGTGACAGCTGTAAGGAGGTGACTATAATTGGAAAAAAGAAAATAATTAGTTCTTGGTATTGATTTCTAGGAAGCATGACAACTAGGTAAAGATCTGAGCAACTTTGACAAGGGATATATTTTAATAGCTGGATTAGAGGATCAATTTGTTTCCAAAACAGCAGATCTGGTAGGTTGTTCCAGAATGCAGTGGTTTTACCATAATGGTTAATGGAAAACCAGCTGATAAATTTGAGCACCCAATGCAAAATAATGCAAGCATAAGAGGTTAATGATGACCTGCCTCAAATAGTTCCATAGAAAAACCATAGCACTAAAGAAAGATAATAACATTTCTGCTTGCTATACCAGTGGATCACGACCAACTTAAGACCAGTCAGAATACCCATTTCCACTGCCAAAATTGCATCATTATGCCCTATGGGAAGAAGGGTAGCTGGCAAAGGAAGTGTGATGCTCTGGGCAATTTTCTGTTTATATGCCTTATGTCCTGGTATCTTTGTTTATGTTACTTTTAGCTACTACCTATATAAACACTGTTCCAAACTAAGTAGACTTCTTCATGGCAACAGTATTCCCTAATGGCAGTGGCCTCTTTCAGCAGGATAATGCAATGTAAAAAAGGTGTCAAAATGGTATGAGGAAAATGACAAAAACTTCAAGGTGGTCACCAAATTACACAATGCTGAATCTGAGCGGCCTCCAGACATAGCATACAGCATTCCCATTCAGTGAGGTGAGAAAACAGCCCTATCCTACTCCTCAGTCTTGCTCTGCATTTCAGATATTATGCAGTACTGTCCCTGTCTTCTATTGGCTGGCAGCCTTTGATGTCATTGTAAGCTGCCAGCCAAGTTCAGGAACGGCCAGAAGAGAATGAAGAGACAAGCAGTAAACCGGTGCTGACTTGGTTGCCAAATTCACCAAATTACACAATAATATTATGCAGTATCGGCACAGTAGCTGCCAGTACAGCCCCTGTATTCTGTTGGCTTGCAGCTTATGGTGTCATTTTAAGCTGCCAACCAAGTGCAGAAAAGGTCATATGCCTCACTGTCCCTCCTATTACTCCTTCTGTCACATGGCTCATTGTCCATCCTTATACTTCTCCTGTCAAATGCCTCACTGATGATATTGCCCCATCCTGTCATATGCCTTGCTGTCCCTCCTGCTACCTCTGTGGTCACATACCCCACTATTTCCTGGGACCCCATGTCAGTGTCAGTCCACCCCTAATGTGTAATAAATGGCAAATCATCAATAAACCTGGGGGCGCTCCATAACTGGGGGCATTAGCTACTACCTACTGGTGGCAGTACCTACTGGGTGCACTACCTATGACCTACCTCTGGGCATTATCTACTAACTACTGGGAATTATCTACTACCTACCTACTGAGGGCATTACCTATTACCTACCTACTATGGGCATTACCCACTACCTACTAAGGACATTATCTTCTATTTACCTACTGGGGCATTACTGACCTACTGGGGGTTCTACTTATTAGTGGATTCTCTACCTACCTACTGGGGGCATTACCTAATAGGGGAGGGAAAATTACCTACCAACCACCCAATCCTTCTTCCCTTTAATTCCTATGTACTTTCCTAGTCCCTCATACTATGAAGAGCACCAAAGGATACATTATTTGGGGCACTAAGGATAGGTAGCAGGTGTGGAATGTGCTGAAAAAATGTGGAGCATAATATGTTTCTGTGGTGAGTCATGTAAGTCATGTGAGTCATGGTTGACTTCATGATGGTCTGAGCAAAACAAAGAAGAAAAGGAAAAAAAAACACTCCAAGAAGATGCCCCTTTGTGAGTTTCCTCGTTTTAAACTTCTGGTTCTGGCATAAACTCCTGGCTTTGCCTACTGACTGCTATTATTGCTCTGATTTTGTCACTGTAATGCCGTTTGATGCTGATTTAGCTTACTGACTTTCTTACCCTTCCCTGTGCACTTAGATAGGAAGTGACCAATACCCAGTTTGGGGTTGTTGCCAAGGGTGGATACTTTAAGTATGCATAGACAAGGAAGCAGGTGAGATTAGGGCTACAGATCCCTGTTTTCATGAATTTTTTTTATACCCACACAGCTAAAAACACAAATTACAAACTTTATAAGTGACTAGAAGGTGCTCTAGAATCTCCACAGCACTTCACCTATTGAGAACAATAGAAGGAAACAGCTATGTTCCATTCTAGATGACATTAAAACAAATCCATTATTAGACATTTCACAGAATAGTATTTACCTGCTGGTTTGAAAAGTAAATTAAGGAACTTGAGGGCATGAGGATCGAAAATTAAAGGGGTAATCCACTTGAAAAATCATCTGGTGCCAAACAGTTAAACAGATTTGTAAATTACTTCTATTTAAAAATCTTAATCCTTCCAGTACTTATCAGCTGCTGTATGCTCTGCAGGAAGTTATTTTATTTTTTAATTTCCTTTCTGTCTGACCACAGTGCCCTCTGCTGATACCTCTGTCCATTTTAGAAACTGTCCAAAGCATGAGCAAATCCCCATAGCAAACCTATCCTGCTCTGGACAGTTCCTAAAATGGGCAGAGGTCTCAGCAAAGATCACTATGGTCAGACAGAAAGGAAATTCAAAAAGTAAGGAACTTCCTGTGGAGCATATAGCAGCTGATAAGTACTGGAAGGATTAAGATTTTTAAATAGAAGTCATTTACAAATCTGTTTAACTTTATGGCACCAGTTGATAAAATTTTTTTTTTTTTTCCAGAGGAATACCCCTTTAATAATTTCTAGAAACATGAAGTGTCTATAGCTGTCAGTCCTAAAGGCTGTACTCTGGTGACAACCTTACATTTGTTGTCCATCTGTGAATCAATTACCTGTTTATCAATTACTATTCATGTTGTGTGAGAGGACCCTATTTCATTGCATATCGGTATCATCTTCCTCCTTTATTTCTGTAATACATAAAAACTCCATGTGCAACTATTATAATGTTTACAATTGCTGTCCTCCTGCTGAGAGTTCAATAAAATGCGTTTAAAAAAATAAAGAATATGAAAGTTGTATTTTATAGAAAGTAAATGAATTTTACTATTATATTAGGAAAGGGAATTATGTAACAGCATGCAACCAATGGGGTTACCAGATTTGCTCATGTAATTTCAACACATGGAAACAAATGGTCTGGAGATTACTTTATCTCTAATAAGTATTATATAATTTGCTGATTTAGAAGTTCCTAAGTCAAAAAGGGATATTCTTCATTAAAAAGTAATTTAAGCTTTATAAACTAGCTACCTTTAGCTTTTTCAGTGATCATACATATGTCAACAAATAAGATTTATTCTATTTTCACATATTTAAACATGCACATGCCATACCCTCTATGTCAATATCCCAATACGAGAATCACATATAGTCACCATTACCTGGCTAAATCCCATAAGATATTATGGTGGTTCTTTTTTATAGTTATATGGTGCAAATCATTATATTTAGCTCACCAGTTCTGTGCCTGGTTTCTTTTACTTGTCTTGCGTTCTTTTGTAGTTATTGTAAAATCTTCCCAGAAGATACTGGGCCTCATTTACTAAGAGTTTTGGGTTTTTACTAGTGGGAAAAGTTGTTTCAGACATGCAGGATTCCTTTCTATTCACTGTTGGGAAAAGTCGGGAAAATTTTCTGACCAGCTTTTTCTAGGTCGATATTTCCAGCCATTTACCCACAGGATTTTTTGTGAATTCCATAGTAAATCGGTCGGGTTGTGAAACCACGCCCATTTTTGGTCAACCACGCCCCCTTTTGTGACAGCCCACGCCCCTTTTCCGGGTTTGTAGGATTTTTGGGGCGCACACTGGCACACACTAGCGCACACTGGCGCAGACATGTCTCAGACAAAATAACCAGACAAAAAATGGTCGGTTTCAGCTTAGTAAATGAGGCCCACTGTTTGTGTTTTTTACTGGCTTCCTGTGACTGGCGCTCACATTTTTCACTCAGTGTTGTCGGCCATGTTGTAAGTGCCACATCACCTACTCAGCTGTGACGTTTTCTGCTGCACTTCCCCTCAGCTGCCGCTCTGCCCTGCCCCTCATTTTTTTAACTGATTCATAAGCTGTGGCAGTCATTGGCTAATGATCAGCCAATAGCTGTTCAGAACGGACTCCGCAGCACCTATCTTCTTAATTGTTGTGCACATGTCTTTTCCTTGCCGTGCAGCGTCCTAAGCAACTGACTTACTTCTGAGCAGACTCCTGCAGTGCTGAGGGACTACTACTATTCCCATCATGGAACAGGCTAGTTTCCATAATGGGAGTAATAGTTCCCTGGCTGCGGGAGTCTGCTGTTAGCTGGGGATGCTACATTAGTGTTTGTACTACTACCCCCATCATGGAAGAGAGTCTGTTCCATGTTGGGGGTAGTAGTACAGGGGCTGAATGATTGATCGCACTGGGTTTCACTTCTGATACCCGATGCGATAAGCAGTTATAAATCAGGGGAGCGAGTGGCATGCTGCGCTACTATTTGTATATACTGTTTAAGCATAATTTTTAAATAACCCGTGGGGAGCCCTGAATAGCCGGCACCGAGGAGCCATTCAGGGCTCCTGGCAGGGTTTTTAAATTACTCTTATGTTAACCCTAAATGTATGCCCCATGCATATTTTTAATAATGTATTGGCCCCAGTGTGCATAAGTTTATTCCCCCCATGTCCATATCCCTGATGTCCATGGGAGAGAGCACAGAGGAGGCCCTCTATGCTCTCTCTTGTCTGATAGGAATCCTCTGTGCTCTCTCCTATCTGATAGCACTCCTCTGTGCTCTCTCCTGTCTGATAGTACTCCTCTGTGCTCTCTCCTGTCTGATAGTACTCCTTTGTGCTCTCTCGTGTATGATAGGACTCCTCTATGCTTTCTCCTGTCTTATAGGACTCCTCTGTGCTCTCTTCTGGCTGCTAGTACTCTTCTGTGCTCTCTCCTGTCTGCTAGTACTCTTCTGTGCTCTCCTGTCCGATCAGACAGTGCTAGTCCACCCTCACTTACTGGACATTGTCTGTGCCTCAGCTTGGATAAAGCCATGATTTTATGAGACATGATTTCAATAAAAAGGAAATACAATTTTCTTTGAAGTATATTAGAAAAGTTATTTTTTTTAAACTTTTTATATGAACAATATATACATCATATAAATATCTGACAGTGCCCATTTAAGGTGGGCAAATACCTTCAATAGCCATCAGCAAAAGCTTCGTTTGGTGGACGACTATCTATCCTGAATGGCTTGGCCAAACAGTCATATGTTCTTAAAGATGAGAGGAGGGCTAAGCCATGGCCAGAATGCTCTAGCTGAAGCACATCTATATGAGAACAAAAGAGTCAGCAGTCTAATTCTAACTTGTTTAACACTTCTCTCCCAGGAAAAAGTTGCAAGACCTCATATACTTTAGAAAGTCCCACCATTTCCACATAAGTCAGTGGCTTCAACCAACTTCTAGTTGAAGGGTATAGGGACCTTTAGAAGTGTGAGTGGACTGCTACTGATGTACCCCAATAGCTACACCCCTATTACCGACCAAATACTTTAATATTGACTGTAAGAGGAAACTAGCTGGACTTCTTTTGTAAGGGCTACAATTTTTTTTTTTTTTATATATATATGTTAATAATTTATAAACCGCCAAAAAACATGATATTTTTGTAGTATTTTATCACAGGAATATAATGTAAAGCAAAGCAACTTAGGCACTCTGCCATCCAGATCATTGCTGCAAAGACACTGTTAACCTTGCGTTTCAAGAAATCTTGTTACTTCAGCAGTCCTATGTATTTGTTAATTCACTTAAAGTCAGTAGAGTTAACCATGCCAAATACATATGGGGCATAAACTGTTCCTGATGTTAGCCTTTTTATCAAAACTACTGTACATATGTTTTTAAACATATTTATAGCTTCATTGCATTTACAAAATAACCAGGTTTGACATGTGTATTGTAAAATCCATGAGCATAGTCTCTGAAATAGAGCTAGTACATTAGGCAATGTCATAACATATGATTTTCTATATGTTAATCTGCCTGACAGAAAACAAAGATCTCCCCTGAGAAATTACATTGACATTGACCTTAATGCACTGATAACCTTGAACTAGTGCATTGGAATGTATATATGAAACGGAATAATATATGATCAAGACCTGACTTGTCATTTTGGTTATCTTCATTTTTACAACCTTTTGACATTAGTTTTAGTCTATATTTGTTTATCTAACTGCATGTGTTTAAAGGTCTTAGGCTGCTTTCACACTATAAAAATACCTCCGTTATAAACGCCCGTTATAAAAACCCTGGAAATCGGCCATTAAACGGACGTTAGAAAATCCCATTATAGTCTATGGGATTTTTCCAATAGCCATTTTAACCCGTTATTGCCCGTTATTAATAACGGCCATTATTTTGTGACGGGCAAATGAACGGAAGAAATAGTGCATGCACTATTTCTCCCATTACTATCACAAAATAACAGCTGTTGTTAATAAAGGGCGATAACGAGTTAACAGGGCTATTGGAAAAATCCCATAGACTATAATGGGATTTTTCAATGGCCGTTTAACGACCGATTTCCAGGGTTTTTATATCAGGCGTTTATAATGGAGGTATTTTTATAGTGTGAAAGCAGCCTTAGCTGAGACATCATGAAGATTAATGCATGAATGAATTAATGTATGTATGTTTGTACTACATGTGATATTGATGTAACTTTGTTGATACTATGTGATGTCCTACATGAGTATAGGTTATATCTATGGTATATTTTGAAATATATAGGTATGAGATATTGATACATGTCAGTGTATTATGATAGCCTTGGAACAACTGGAATTTATTATAATACAGTCAATTTTACATAAACACAAAATTGACCACACAGCTCTGTCAACAGAATATGGTGCTTGATAAACACTCTAATAAAAAGAAGGCCACAAAATGTCACAACATTTTGCAATTTTTCACAAATTATTGCAGATGATATTGATCAAAATTTATAAGTAACATTAAAGAGTACCTGTCACTAAATACATTTTTCTAAATTAACTAATGTTCCCTAATTACTCCTAACACTCCTCCCACCCTTAGAAAAAAAATCAGAGCTTTAAAAAGCTGAGTATCATACCTTTCTTCTTGCTCACATAGTGAAATCTTCCAGCAGAAGAAAGTGGGCGTCTCCCCTGAGGAAGTTGCTGATGGGCAACTGAACGTGTGGGGTCTAGGGGGGCACCTGCGAGGTTATTCTCCCTCTGCTGTCCATAGCCCTGCTTCCTTAGTATTGTATTGCTGCATACAGGTTGTATTTGATCATTTACAGGTTGATTATCTATATTATTTGTCTGAGGAAAGCTTTTTTATGACTTGAATTGATATTAACTTGTGGCTACATGATTAGGGCTGTTTAGGACCAGTGTATTATACAGATTATTTAGCAGGTGCCCCGGGAGTGGTTTCTCCCTTTTTTAGGGCTGTTGTGTAGTGGCCTTTGGGCCTTTTAGATGCTTTTAATTGTCTTTGTCTGCTGTATTACTATCTTGATATTGAAATAAAATATATTTTGTACTTTGAAGTAACAATGGGTGTGCGCCTTTTGGCAAATTGTCTTCTTCTTGTGCTGCAATGTTAGTCTATAGATGTGCACAGTAGCACCCTGGGTATGATCATTATTGCTGAGCCCGCTTTTTTCTATATGATCCCAGCAGGCATGACATCACTGAAGCCTGCTGGGGGAAAACTTCTGTCCTCACATCGTTGCAGCTCTGTGATGAATAGAAGACCTCAAGCACAAGAGCTTTCAGTCTGTGCTTCTTTCAGTGAGGCTCTGTTCAGCTTTTAGTCTGTCCAGCTTCTGGTCTGTGCAGCTGCTTTCAGTGATGCTCTTTGCTGCTGTCAATCAATCCCAGTGCAGAGAGACACTTCCTGAGTTTGGTCTCCTGCCATTAAAAGCAAGGGACCAAAATCTTAGATTTATACCAAATGGAATGTGTTCTGGCCAAGAAGGGAGACCCCTGGTGGCCAGAAGTATAATGCACTGTATATACTCAAGTATAAGCCGAGTTTTTCAGCACAATTTTTCGTGCTGAAAACACCACCCTCGGCTTATACTCGAGTGAACTCTCCGCCCTCAGTGGTCTTCAACCTGCGGACCTCCAGATGTTTCAAAACTACAACTCCCAGCAAGCCCGGACAGCCATCGGCTGTCCGGGCATGCTGGGAGTTGTAGTTTTGAAACATCTGGCGGTCCGCAGGTTGAAGACCACTGCCCGGGCCTTTGTCATCATCCAGCCCCCCCCCCCCTCCTTTAGTATTGTACTCACCTCCGCTCGGCGGGACCTTCGGGTGAGCTGGTCCGGGCCATCTGTGCTGCAGGATCGTGCGGTGGGGAGGGATAGTCGTTCCGGGCTGTCCATCTTCACCGGGTGGGCCTCTTCTCCGCGCTTCGCGCCCGGCCCTGGAATAGCGACGTTGCCTTGACGACGACGCAGAGGGACGTTCATGAGCAAAACTAAAGGGGGGAGGGGGGGCTGGATTATGACGAAGGCCCGGGCAGTGGTCTTCAACCTGAGGACCTCCAGATGTTTCAAAACTACAACTCCCAGCATGCCCGGACAGCCATTGGATGTCTGGGCATGCTGGGAGTTGTAGTTTTGGAACATCTGGATGTCTACAGGTTGAAGACCACTGTTAAATCAGACATTGACAAGCGGTGATGATGAAGGGGGTGGTGTGGGATGATGACAGGGTAATGATGAAGAAGGGGATGATGAAGGGGGGATGATGACAGGGTAATGAAGGGTGGATGATGACAGGTGATGATGATGATGATGAGGGTGTTAATGATGGGGGTCTGGATGATGACAGGGGGGATGATGTATTTCCCACCCTAGGCTTATAGTCGAGTCAATAACTTTTCCTGGGTTTTTGGTGTGAAATTAGGGGCCTCGGCTTATATTCGGGTCAGCTTATACTCGAGTATATACACTGGAAAAACTGACATAAAATGTTTTTTTTTTTTTTTTTAAATAATGGAAGCCAATTACAAAAGTTATTTATTTGACATAAGGAATCAAATAAATGACAATGCCCATTTAAGTACTATCAGTCATGAAAAAACAATCTCAGTGAAAGTCCCTGTAGCAGAGCTCAGAGGCAGTGTAAAAGTAGCCTTATTAGAGTGAGAAAGATCAAATTTGAAAAATTTGCAAACTCTTAGTTCTTAAGGCCAAAATAGGCTGTTCTATTAAAGGGGACCTCCGGTGGAAAACAATGTATTTTATTTTTTTGTAAATCAACTGGTGCCAGACAGTTCAACAGATTTGTAAATTACTTCTAATTAAAAATGTTAACCCTCCCAGTACTTATCAGCTGCTGTATACTACAGAGGAAGTTCTTTTCTTTTTTAATTTCTTTTCTGTCTGACCAAAGTGCTCTCTGCTGACACCTCTGTCCATGTCAGGAACTTTCCAGAGCAGGAGCAAATCCCCATAGCAAACCTATCCTGCTCTGGACAGTTCTTGACATGGACAGAGGTGTTAGCAGAGAGCACTGTGGTCAGACAGAAAAGAAATTCAACAAAAAAAGAACTTCCTCTGTAGTATACAGCAGCTGATAAGTACTGGAAGGATTAAGATTTTTAAATAGAAGTAATTTTTTTTTTTATTTGATAAAAGATTTTTGCCGCTCAAGGATATGTGATATCGAGGTCAAGTATACAGATAAATATATGTGAAAAAGACCATACCGTTAGGAACTGGATGAATATTAAATAATAATAGTTTATTAGATTTGGAGAAGTTTGCTATGAGCATTAACTGACTATATCAAAACTGAGCACTTACAGAGTTGCCGTCATTTGGATGTATATCAGTAAAGAATGCTGACCACTGTTACTGGTATAAGGAACTGAGAATAACGTACTTATGAACTGTATGACGGCAACTATAAGTCCCAACATACCTTGTAACTACAATTAAGGCCACATATTAGACTTTACTGGAGGACTACAGATCCCAGTTTGCTATTAAGGACATATTTTTTTACAAATAGCAATATTACAGGCAGCAACTAAGAGGTCTTTTTTTAATATGTTTATAATATTGTATACTATTTTTATATTTTATATTTATAATTTATATCTATTGTTTGGCCTGCTTGGGTAAATTGCATACAGCATAAGTGATCCCTCCCCATAGAAACTTTGTTTTCTGAATTTAACTTTCTGGCACAGTTGATTGAAATTTCTTTTCCCCACTGGAGTACCCCTTTAAGGGGTTAAACTTACAGCCTGTTAAATTTCTCAGACACAGTATAATATTGATTGTACATTTATAGGCCCCCCTCATTGGTTGTTCTACTGTCCTTACTTCTGATCCCGACCATGTCTTAAATGGTCACTGCCATTTCAACTCAAATGAAGGGTCACATGACCTGAAACATGTCATCTGTGTTTCTCCAGTGAAGCGGTACGTTTCATCCTTGTCTATCTCCGAGAAGCAAGTTTTATCCAACAAATCTGAAGTTCTTGCATTTCACTTGCCCGCACTGTTTGTTGTTTCTACTTTCTGTTTGTGGATTGGGCCATGCAGAAGGAATGAGAAAGCTGACCTCTACTGCTCACTTGACCAAGCTGGCAAGAAAATCTGTCTTTGTTACATAATTTAAATGTATTCCAAGCAATATGTTGCATCTTATCCTGCATAACATAATTTTTATTTTCCTTTATTTTCTAGAATCCTTGAATTTCAAGACACTGGTTACTTAGACGTTTTAAAGCAAAAATGGTGGCCGAGGATGGGTCGATGTGATTTGAACAGTCACAACAATGCACAAACAGATGGCAAAGCATTAAAACTGCACAGTTTTGCTGGGGTCTTCTGCATTCTAGCCATTGGATTACTACTCGCTTGCTTAGTAGCTGCACTGGAATTATGGTGGAACAGCAACCGCTGTCGACAGGAGTCACCAAAAGAGGTCCATAACTACTATTCTTATTATATAAAAGGTACCTTAGGGACATGCATCATTGGAAGCAATAACCCAATTAGTAGATTTAGTTATGCGATGACAACCTACAGCACTTTCTAATGGGTCTCTTGACCATATTTACAAATATACCAGTATATATGCACCAATAATGCATATCCCTACCTAAGCAAATAGGGCTGTGCGGTGACAGTGAAAAATGCAAAGGTGTATTTGTTTCATGCTAATAAATGTGAGCAGATCCACAGGTCCCCACCTTGTCTTCTAAAGTATTTAACACTTTCTTCACTATTGCTTTCCAACTACTCTGTAGGTCTAGCAAAGCAACATGATTATTAGAGTCTGAAAAAGTCATCCAAGGGAATCTTAAACACACTGGCTTACACACACACACACACACGCAAATATATATATATATATATATATATATATATATATATATATATATACACACAGATTTTTTGGCTCAGCATAGAATAGAAATACTATCATTACAGACATTTGGGGGAAAATGCTATAATTCAGACTCTAAATAATAAAAAAAAAAAAAAAAGAAATGACAAGTAGAAAAAGCAAAGCAATGCTGAATGTTGTCATGCATAAAGCAAACATCAATATTCATCAATTAAACCTCTTAACAATCTAACCTGTCAGAGATTTTACCTTTCAGCAAATGTCTCTAAAAATACTAACATTTAAATTGAGCTATTATTTGAGAAGCTGTTACTTGTAGACAATTGTATTTTCTACTTTACAACACACATTTTTGTTGTGATCACTATTGAAGCTTTATACTGGTATAGTTTAGTTTTATTGAGTTTTATTGACTGACAAGAACGTAATATTAATTCCTAGAATTTTCACAAAAATATCCTCACACAACATATATCAACAATTGTCAAATCGACATACATCTTATTTGGAATTCTGCCTAACGCACTTTGTTGCTTCCAGTTGAATGGCCTGTTTATTTTGTGTGCAACTAATCTTTTTCATGACTTATTATTATTGAGCATCATGAAGATTATTTTTACTTGTAGCAACCATATAGCTGACTCTTTCTAATGAATGTTCTGTCTTGCCACTGGCTTATGATTTTAGCAGTCATTTGTTTTTGAAGTTAAGCTTGATGTGATCAGGGATTTACTTTAATATCATGACTGTTGGGGGAAATTAAGTCTTCACTGGAAAGTCAAACATGAAAATAAGGGCAAATAAACAGAAATAAACATATTTTATGGTTGAGACATGTGCATATCTTGTGTCCCCTCCTCCATACAGTATCTTGTGGCTCATTCCTTATGACGTAACAGCAGATCTAGGGGTCTTGGTAACTTGTAATTGTTTGCCAATCTATTGTAGCATTTTAAGGTTTCAATTGAATCTGTTCTTTACATCTTTCTCCACCAACCAATGACCATTTCTGATTCAAGTCAAACACTGGGTGCAACTGCAACTAGAGAAGGGAGGTCTGTATGGACATCATGGACAAATGCACCATGACAACTGCAGCTTACAACTGTTTCTGCATCCATAGGAAAGTGACACCGTTGCAAACTGCCTTTAACACCCTGCCACATTACGTTATCCTGTAGGCTGCAAGCTGTTTTAGTTGTGTGGTCTAGAAGAGAAATAAAGCAGTCAATGACTTCCCCATCCTAGAGTAGGCATCACATCTCTGTAGCTCATTGTCTGCAATGGGCTGTGTCCAAGAGGCAATTTAGAGAGGTGAGTTGAAGTTTTTTTTATTTTATTTTTTATAATTTATAGGTTAAACAGAGATATGTACACAGTGTGTTGGCCTAAATATAGATAAACTAAAACAAAATAAATATAAAATAAAAAAATTAAATAAATAAAAATATATAGATTAGACACAGTGTGGGGGCTAATAATAGATGAGCGCTCAATGTGTGTGGGGAGGGGGGTAAATATATAAAAGAGTACTGTGTGGTTACACAACTACTGCATGGGGATACAAATTGGTCACTATTACTGTTGGAAAGTTTAAATAGAATGAGTTGGATGCTGAAGTCAGGAGCCTAAGATGTTTTCTGGCAAATTCTGCAGAGAGGAGTCCTGGCTGGAAGAACTTGTCATGGCAGTCTGAGCCGGATGGAAAAGACAATGAAAGTGAATGACTCTGATGAAAGAAGACATCACTTGTGAGTCTCTGGATGTAACTGCTCTGTAATCATCTATATGCTCTGCAGTGCCTGTTTAAAGCTGATGTCTACCACAATGTGGTGGTTTTATGTAGTTATGGTGTGGCTGTATTATATGCCCCATGTATACTGGTATTATTGATAATATTGGCCTCAGTATACTGGATTTGGTTTTTAACAATGTGAAAGTAATATGCATGGTGATAATATTCCTACTTGTATACTGGTATTATTGGTCTCAGGATACAGGATTTGGTCAGTAACAGTATGATGGTAATATGTATGGTGAAAATATTCCTCCTTGTATATACTGGTCTTATTGGTAATATTGGTCTCATTATACAGGATTTGGTCAGTAACAGTATTAAGGTCATATGTATGGTGATGGTATTTGTTCCTTGGTACTATTGGTAATAGGGGTCGTAATATACTGAATTTGGTCAGTAACAGTATGATAGTAACATGGTATTCTCTTCTTACAGTGGCATTATTGGTAATGTTGGTCTTGTTATACTGGATTTGCATAGGAACTGTATAATTGTAATAACTATGCTAATAACATTTGTTGCTTTTATAATGGTATAATTGGTAATATTCATCTCAGTATACAGGATTTTGTCAGTAACAGTATGACGGCAATATGTATGGTGATAATATTCCACCTTGTATACTGGTATTATTGGTTTTATTGATCTCAGTATACTGGATTTGTTCAGTAATAATATGATGGCAATCTGTATGGTAAAAATATTTATCCCTATATAGTATTAATGGTTATACTGATCTTGGTATACTGCCTTAGGTAAGTTATGAAAGTAATATGGAAGTAATATGTACAGTAATGGGTTTTATTTGATAGTTTTATAACTTTAATTTGAAAGTATAAACACTGTGGCATAGCTATAAGTTGCATAAAGTTGAATAAAATACCGTGATATACTCTAACACTGCTGTATTGTGCACAATATTGCATATTGGTCTACTATAGGACATCTGTTTTTGCATGTTGCATTTTTTTGTATACTAATATGTATAAAATGAAAAAAAAAAGTATTCATGCTGTGGCTTGCATGACTGTTGGATTGTTGGAATGTATTAATATTTAATTTGCTCTGTGATATGTATCCCAAAAACACTTCTGTGCTTGAGGCCATAAAACATTGGCAGCCCAATAGATTAAATTTGAATGCAGCTACTTCTATAATCTTCTACAGACAGAATTAAAAAAATTCCAGAAATAATTGTGAAAAGCATCTTGTGCACTGACCTTTTATTTCTCAGAAAACTCTGCTCCACAAAATTAATTATGTGCAAAATATGTCAAATGTTGAAATGTAATGTTCCCACTGAAACCAAAAGGTGAAATTACTGTGGATGATCTTCTATCATGCACTAATGTTGTTCTTAGGAGAACGGTGAAGAGATTTCAGATGGGGCTTCTTCTGGTAAAACTAATGTCCAGTGAATAGTCATCATCAAATGTACTTTTGTCTGACGATTTCCACTTATTGTAAAAATTGTAATGTAAATATGAAGTGTAGACAGATGACATCAAAGTAATATTCCATAATTAGATATGTAAATAAACAAATAAATCAATGAAGAAATAAATATGTTTCCAAAGCATATAGTATTGATTACCTACCTGTCCCAGTTCTGAAGTCACCAAAAATCCTTTTTTTTTTGCATTCTGTACCATGTTAAAATGTCCTGCTTACGAAGTTGATATTCAATATGAAAGATCCTAGTATGCATTGCTTTCTCTCAGCTCTTCATTGCAGCCCTCCCAACCTGCCTACTTCACTCCCACTACACTCCTGTTATAGACTTGAAACTGCTGTATTAATTTCCTTTCTGCTTCTTTGCCTATGTCGTTATTAAAGGGGTATTCCGCCCCTAGACATTTTATCCCCTATCCAAAGGATAGGGGATAAGATGTCAGATCGCCGTGATCCCGCTGCTGGGGACCCCTGGGATCCCCGCTGCGGCACCGCGCTATCATTACAGCACAGAGCGAGTTCGCTCTGCACGTAATGATGGGCGGTACAGGGGCCGGAGCATCGTTACGTCACAGCTCCACCCCTCGTGATGTCATGGCCCGCCCCTTTCAATACAAGTCTATGGGAGGGGGCGTGGCGGCCGTCACGCCCCCTCCCATAGACTTGCATTAAGGGGACGGGCCGTGATGTCATGAGGGGCGGCGCCATGACATCACGCGGCTCCGTCCCCTGTATCGCCCGTCATTACGCACAGAGCGAACTCGCTCTGTGCTGTAATGATAGCGCGGTGCCACAGCGGGAATCCCGGGGGTCCCCAGCAGCGGGACCGCGGCGATCTGACATCTTATCCCCTATCCTTTGGATAGGGGATAAAATGTCTATGGGCGGAATACCCCTTTAAGCACAGAGATATTATTGAGAGTTATGTGAATGAGACAGGGAGATGGTTATGCAGTTTGTAGAGGATTTTGATAAATTGTAAAAGTGAAGAAACAATGACCGGGCACGTGCAAGACTAGGGCAACTCAGGCATAAGCAATGGAGGGACATCACAGGGTAACTCAATATATGGTTTGTGTGGATGGTGCAGTGTCCTGTTTCACGCTCCTTCACGCTTCCTCAAGCTGGTGTACACTGGCTTGAGCAAGCACAAAGGAGCATGACACAGTCTGTCCCGGTTACGTCCCCTGCCTCCTCTGCTATCCTGTTATGTTATCTGTCACTGTCAAGATGCTTGAATAAAGGGAAGTTTGGAGGGTGAGTGCTGTCCTGTGTTCTCTAGCTGCACATTGTCATAAATTGGGACATCACTCAGGGGGAGGAGCTTGAGCTTAGAGACAAGACCCAGCCAAACCTTCTGAGACAGCAGAGGATGACGTGTCATCTTGGGAGGAAGGGAAAAGCCGGGAAGACAATATCATAGTGTAAATAAATGGACTACATAACTTTCTGGCTGGGTGTCAAAAGCATGAAGAAGCCAGCACAATTTGTGATGTTTTTTTTTTTTTTAATTTTAAATAGTTTTATTATTTTAGGAAAAAGGTGAACATAACAGATACAGTTCGAAAAGTATAATTACATCGAACCAACCGTATAACAGGGAACATAACAGTAAACAATGATATTGTCCTCAGAGAGCACCAGAGCAGTGCCACTAGGTACAAAGAGGGAAAAAAAATGAAAAAAAGAGCTTGCAAAAATACATCTTCGAGGATCAAGGAAAATCAAGAGACACAGACATTTAAGTCAGTCAGAGAGTTAGTAATGGCCCTATGCATATATAGGTGGCATAATAAGTTACGCTGGATGTGCAGTGGACTAATGTTCACAGGCACGGCCCCTCAGGGGAGAGAAAGAGAGGAAGAAAAAATAAATAAAAAGACAGAACGGAAAAGGAGAAGAAGAGGAAAGCACAGATGGTAGATGGGAGAAAGTCGCATGGTTAGATAGGGGGAACATAGTGCGGGCTGTGTATCCAAATGTCCCAGGCCTTCAAAAATTTCACATCCCTCTGGCGAGAGAGAGCAAATGTGCGCTCCAATTCACAGGTGTGGTTTACATAGTGAAGGATTTCGGACAGGGTTGGGGGAGTGGGTGTCTTCCATTTACGGGTAATGAACAATTTAGTAGACATACATAGGTGCGCTAACACAGTTCTGACAGAGTAAGGGTATTCCTCTAAATCTATTAAGAGAAGTGCAGTGGTAGGGGGAACGCTGATCGGGAGGCCTAACATTCTAGATAGAACCAGCTCAATGCCCCTCCAAACAGGTTTTATGGATGGGCAGTCCCAGAGAACATGCATTATTGTGCCCACCTCCCCACATCCTCTCCAGCACTGGGCGGAGCAAGCAGGATCAATTTTATGTAGCCTGTAGGGGGTGTAGTACCATCTATTGATACTTTTAAGGGCGGCTTCTTGATGAGTCACATTCCTGAATATAGAGGTAAGCTTTTGAAAGGCTGAGCGCCATTGATCAGAAGAAATAGTGCATTTCAGGTCCCGTTCCCATTTAGGCATATAAGGAAAGTCAGCTATAGTTAGTTTATCACTAAGTAAATCATAGAAGAAGGATATGCCTCTACATGATCCTCTCTGTGAACCCAGGAAACTGAGTAATCTTGCCGGTAGCTTCATACGGTCTAACAGACCAGTCGCTAGCAGGCTCCTAATTTGAAGCCCCTTATAAAAGTCGCTTTGTGGAACATGAAACCTATCTTTGATCGTCGGGAAATGTACTGTGTTGTGGTCATCTAAGAGGTCTCTGACAGTGTGAATACCCGCTGCCTTCCAAGAAGACAGGTCTAGGTTAGGTATGAGGAGCGAAAGGTGTTCAATGGGAACGACAGATGTGGGGCAAGTGGTGCGGTTCGGAAAGGATTTTATGCTAGTTCTCCGAATATTATCCAAGGTCGTGATCACTGTCAAAGGGGTGCGGAGTAATGTCATACGTGACAGTGGAGCTAACATCCTAGATTGTAGAGAGCATTCTTGACTATATGATTGTTCCAAAGTCACCCACAACTTTTCCTGATTACCCGACCACCAATGTTGCATTTGGTCTAAAATCGCGGCCCGATAGTAGTCTGCAACGTCTGGTCTTCCCAGTCCCCCCGCTTGTCTATGGTGGGTCATAACCCTCCTGGAAACCCTAGGGCGGCCCGACGTCCATATGAAACTGTCGAGGAGTTTGTTAACAGAATCAAAGAAGGAAGGGGGGATCCTAATGGGAAGTGTGCGAAAAAGGTATAGTAGTTTGGGGAGCAGTAGCATTTTAAATGTAGCTAGTCTGCCAAGCCAGGATAACATTTGTGTTTTATAGTGTGCGATGGAAGACTCTAGGGAGGGTAGCATCGGGGGGAAATTAGCCTGGAAGAGGGAGGTGGAGGGTGAAGTAAGGTGGATGCCCAAATATGAGATAGTGTGCCATTGCCAGTCGAGGGGGAACAGAGGGCGTAGGACTGTAAGGAGAGCCGGGGGGACACTGATGGGGAGGGCCTGGGATTTGGAAACGTTTAGTTTATAGTAGGAGACAGAGCCAAAGAGGGTTAAAGTCTGAAAGAGGGCTGTCAGGGAAGTAGTCGGGTCCGTCAAGGTCAGAATTATGTCATCAGCAAATAACGCCATCTTATGTTCCCTATTTCCAATACGGACTCCCGTTATGTCAGGTTGGGAGCGTATAGCATGGGCTAGAGGTTCGATCGTCAAAAGGAAAACCAGTGGCGACAGTGGACAGCCCTGACGCGTCCCATTCGACAGGGTGAACCGGTCAGAGCGGGCTCCGTTGGTAAATACACTGGCAACAGGGTTGGAATATAATGCCTGGATAGCCGTCAGTATGGCTCCGTCAAAGTCAAAGGCTCTTAACGCCACAAATGTATATTGCCAGTCCACCCTGTCGAATGCTTTTTCAGCGTTGAGGGTAAGGAATATAGTCGGGAGCTGGTGTAGTTCACAATGTTGCAGAATGGAGATCATCCTTCTAGTGTCCGGAGCCTGATGCCCCCTAACAAACCCCACCTGGGCTCTACCTATCAGAGAAGGTAAGTAGTAACTTAAGCGCGTGGCTAATATTTTGGCATAAAGTTTAACGTCGGTGTTCAGCAGTGAAATAGGACGGTAGTTAGAGGTCAAGTCTGTCGATTTACCTGGTTTGGGGATAGTCGTAATCAGAGCGTCCAACATGTCAGAGGGAAGAGCACCAGTCGTCATAGCGTCATTGAATACAGGTAAGAGATGGGGCAATAAGATAGGGAGAAAGCGTTTGTAATATTCGTTCGGGAGACCATCAGGGCCTGGAGCTTTATTAGAGGGCAGGGATCGTACGGCGTCTGTAATTTCCTGTGCTTGAATGGGTGTGTTGAGAGGCGAGTGTGCGTCTGGGGAGAGTGTAGGAAGTGTGAGGGAGGAGAGAAAGGAATCAATGGAAGTCTGGGAGGGCTGGGGGCACTGATGGTCATCCTTGAGGTTATAGAGGGACTCATAATAATCCCTGAAGGCATTGGCAATCTGTCGAGGTGATAGCATGGGGGCTTGGATTTTGGGATGTTTAATCAGAGGAATTCGTTGTTTGTAAAAAGCGGGTTTCAATTTTCTAGCTAAGAGAGAGCCAGGTTTATTATCATGCAAGTAGAAAGACAGTTTTGAGCGTTTAAGGGTTTTCTCATAGTCGCGCAACAACAGCGTTCTGAGGTGTAAACGCTCAGTGCGTAGATGTAAGTCAGAATCAGCAGAATATCGGGATTTCTGGATGGCCTCCAAAGAAGCTATTTTATTAAGGGATTCTTGCAATGCCAGAGTCCTTTGTTTTTTCAACGTAGCCCCCATTTGAATGAAAGAGCCTCTAATCACAGCCTTGTGTGCAATCCAGATTGTCAGGGTCCCTACGTCAGGGGTATTATTTAGTAGGAAATAATCCGTTAGGGAAGTCGACAGTCGCTCAGAGTGGGAGGTATGTGCAATCAGGTGGGTGTTCGCTCTCCACACAAAGTCAGAGCGTTTTGACAAGTCTTCTTTGACAATAATGGAGACCGACGCATGGTCCGACCATGTAATTTGTCCGATGCATGAAGAGACCACCCGTTCAATGAGACTTCGATCGACTAGAATTAGATCAATCCTAGAATATGTACGAAATCTTGCCGAACAATGGGTGTAGTCTCGTTCGGACGCATGCTGCAGCCGCCAGATGTCAAACAAATCATTGTCTGCAAGCAATCCCGATAAGGAAAAGGATCGCCTCGTCTCAGGGGAGGAGCAGTCAAGCAAGGGCGAGGCAACCGTATTAAAATCCCTGCAGACGACTAAAGCACCCCTACGTACCGTAGCTACCTTAAGCCGATGTAAAAATTGGCCCTGGCGAATATTGTATAGGTTTACTATAGTATAGTCAACATTGTCAAACGTGCCCACAATTATAATATAACGACTAAAAGGGTCAACTATTTGTGTGTGAATGGCCGTCGCTATCTTGTTGCCAAAGGCAACCAGTACCCCCCTCTTCTTCTTCTGAAAAGATGATGCAACAATTGTGGGAAATCTCCTGTGGCGCAAGACAGGAGCGTTTTTGGAGGAGAAATGAGTCTCCTGTATACAAACAATATCAGCAGAGCTGCGCTCTATCTCACGCCACATGAAGCTCCGTTTCTGTGGACTGTTAAGTCCGTTCACCTTCATGGAAAACAGCTTAACGCCCATGATAGTCAGGGGTCTTTAAGAGAATTAGGAAGAAGGGATTAGAGAGGAGGAGAAAGAGGAAAAGGGAGAAGAGAGGATGAGGAGAATAGCAAGATGAGGGGCCTACCTTGCCACCTGTCAATGTGAGCCTGTGTTGGTTAACGTGCTGGTCTTTGAATGGGTGAGACCTGAAATCCAACAAGTATAACATACATCAATACAAGAGGAATGAGAATTAAACGGACAGGGACCAGTAATAATGAGGGGTAAGACACAAATCAAGGACAAAAATAAAAAGGGACAAGGAAAAATGAGCAAGGTGTCAAAGGAGAAATTACACCACAGACTGGGTGGTGGAAAAGGAAAGAGCAAATTGTGTCACAACATGGAGTAGCAGAGTCACTCAAGGCAAAAAAAATCAAACCAGGAGATGAATCAGGACAGTCCCGTGCCAGGTACAGTGTAGATCAAGTGAGTCCGGGGCGGTCTCTAGGAGAGCGATGGACAGGTGAATCAGGGGGGTCATTAGGACATAAACCCCATTTTCTTAAAGTCTCAAGTCCCTCGTCCACCGTGGTCATGACATGCATCTTGTTCTGGCGCAGAATCAGCAGCTTCGTCGGGAACCCCCAGCGGTAGGGCACCCCCAATCTGCGCAGCTCCCTTGTCAGGGGGTTTAAGGCACGTCTTGCCTGTAGGGTTGCAGCTGAGAGGTCGACATACAATTGAATCCCTTCATAGGGTGCTGGGAGGGAGTTTCGCCTCCTTGAGTATTGCAGTAGCAAGTCCTTAGTCTTAAGGAAGGTGAAGCAGGCAAGGACATCCCGGGGCAAGTCATCAGGAAGTGTTTTAGGTTTGGCTACTCTGTGCGCCCGGTCAATGCTGTATTCAAAGAGATGGAGATCCGGCAAAATATGTCTAGTCAGATCTTCAACATACTTGGCAAGTTGGGAATTCGGAATAGATTCTGGAATGCCCCTAAGATTAACGTTGTTTCTCTGACTGCGGTCTTCTGTGTCGACCAGCTTTTCCTTCACCGCAGTAACAGCTTCATCCAGAGCGTTGTGGGCGTCCACTAGCTCATTGTGGGCCTTAGCAAAGGACGCCATTTTGGTTTCTGCATGTGCTACTTTATGCTCCAAAGCTGAGATGGAGGATCTAATAGGGATCAGTAGTGTAGAGAAATCTTTATGGAGGGATGAGCGGAGAAGCAGGAGCATATCCTTTAAGGTATTTTCAGAGACAGCCTTGTCAGTAGTTTGATAGAGAGCAAACATGTCCCTGTGTTCTGCAGCGTCCCTGAGGCCACTATCAGCTGTAAGGCCCCACTCTCCCCCCTCATCAGATTCGAGCCAGGGCTTCTGCTTCACAGGGCTTATGTGTGGGGACGGGGAGTGGAGAGCTGGCAGGCCCTCATCAATCCCAGGGGTATTAGGGGTTCCCACCAGTGGCAGTGGCAAGGTATCATCTGCTTCTTCCCCCGCCGCCATGTTGGAATGCAGCGACGGGCCTGGGGAGTCCCATGATTCCGGGAGAATGCTGGAAGAGGGGGCCCTAGAGAGTGGGGCAGTGTCTCCTACCTCGGCAATTGAGGGCACGGATTTCCTCTGAGGTTGCGGGAGGAAGGATCTGCGTGTGGTAGCGCCGTCTCCTGAGGTAGCTGCAGCAGGAAGACCCGCGCCATCTTGGGCGCCACGAGCTCCGGCTCTCCCCGGCGTGAAAAAACGACTTAGGGACCGAGATTCCTCCGGCTTGTTAGCCCGCTTCCTGCCCGCAGTCGCCATAGTGGACGGTGAGTCCTCTGAGTAGGTTTAGGAGTCGCTGGCAGGATCAATAGCCCGTGTTTCGAGTGACTGCTGCGGAGCTGCGAAGTTAAGCGGCCATCTCCGTGCACGGCCAGGCCACGCCCCCTCCAATTTGTGATGTTTTATTAGTAAGGTATATATTTTGGGGTGATAATTTTATTTAAATAACATTTTCTAATACTAGAATACCACTTTAGCTAATCTCACAAAGCCCTTCCCTGAATCCAAATTCTGTCTTTACTTGTCAGTTCATGAAAATAACATAGAGAGATGAATGAATCCTTCTAAATAAATCTAATGTGCTCCAAACTTTAAATTTGTCTAAATCTAAAATTTTGGAATTAATTTGGGTGATTTGCATACAGGAGCAGGGATCCTGTTAAAGGAGTACACCAAGTACAATGTGTGTCCTGCTCAGTCCAGTGAATGTAAAGCTGCCTGGAGGATTTTGTTTGCATCCCTCACTAGTACATTTGCAGAGCACATCCAGTGAATGTTTTAGATGAAGTTAAATTGGTTAGGGACAAAAACGTGCACATAAAATAAAATGTGCCAGTGAGATTTACGTTTGTGAACATACCCTGAAGTGGTATAGTTGAAGCATGTCATTTTTTTTATGAGGACAAGCATTAGGGTTGGGTACTACACAGGTGTTCTGTGTAGTACCTTGTGTTGGTGCCCCTATCCCCAATATGGTGCACAGTGTACAACAAAATATAAAATATGTAGTGTCTTGTCACCAGTTTATCACGTAATGGTGTCCAAATATCTCTTCTAACAATCCATTCAATAAGAAAAAATATGCAAGTGGCACTCACTATCCATGCTTCAGGCTGGTTATTTACAAAGCCTGTGGATGTACAAGCAGTGCAGAAGAGCAACAAATGTGTCACACTTTATGTGCTTTTCATAGGAGAAGCATTTGAAGTGTGAAACATTTGTTGCTTTTCTTTCCTGCATCGCTTGGACGTCCTCAGTCTTTGTGAATAAACAGCCTGAAACATGGATGGCAAGTGCCACTTGCATATTTTTTCATATTGAATGGATTTTGTCCGATTCATGAGCACCACAGAAGCATTTGATTCAAACACACCAAGGATTATTCAGCCAGGAACACAAAAGGTAATAGTGCCAGTTATCTTTCTTTTCCCTCATCTCTTCTAACATAGGTAAGAAACAAATCCTTCTAGGCTTAATTTTTGCAGTTAGAAATTAAACATAAACTTTACAACAATACATCATTTTTAACTGTGTAAAGAATTAGACTGCAGATATGGTGTGTTGTAATAAGAGACCTGGATACTAGTGATTTCCCTAGTCTGTAATACAACTTTGGTTTATCCACCATATGCTTTACAACTAAACAATAAAAGAGAAAAGGCAAAAATGGATCCCATGGCATATGTTTATTTTCTCATGCACTTCCCCCACATGTATAAATTGATAGGATGTTAAGATTAAACATTTGTTACAATGCCTAGTGGGAAAAAAAATATTGCCGATATAGTATAAAACATGGTGTACTAAATATGCAAAGGTATCAGAGATTAAAGGGGTACTCCGCTGAAAATATCTTATCCCCTATCCAAAGGATCTCCGGGCAGGCAGTGGTGGTGTCTGGAACACGGAAGATTGGAGCTTTTGTGTTCGTGATGGCATGCCACGCCCCCCTCCATTCATGTCTATGGGAGGGGGCGCGACAGCCTCCTATTATTAACATGAATAGAGGGGATGTGGCGTCCATGATGGCCAGTCATCGGGCACGGAGCTGAGTTCACACCATGCACCGAATGACAGGGGTGCCGCAGCGGAGATCGCAGGGGTCCCAAGTGGCGGGACCCCCACTGATTAGACATCTTATCCCTTATCCATAATATGTTTTCAGAGGAGTACCCCTTTAATCAATATATGAGGGCAAAAAAATATGTAAATACAAAAAAATCTCATTGTTTGTTAACTGAAAGCAGAGGCTCTATTTGCATATCATATTATAACTGTTTGGCTTTGATTTAGCATTAATGATTCCACTGACCCTTCCCTGTACTAGAATGTTACTATCAGACTTGGCAAAGATCTAGCCCAGTTGCACCATTAACTGAACAATAACATTCTACTACAGCATCTGGATCCCAGCTTTTCTTCCAGCTGGCTCATGTATCAGTCTTTACAGCTCACAGTCATCATTAATGATTACTGACAATGTATTTCCCTCTCTACAGTAAGACAGGGTATAACAAATTGGGTTTCACATTTACTAGGTTGAGCACAGTCAGCTGGTGGAGACCTTGAAGGACTAGCTATAAATATAAACAACTGATTTCTGTAGATGACAATGCAGGCTGCTATAAAGCAGAAATTTTATGTGAATTGAAAGCTGATATTTTATGTATTTTTAACAGCACAAATGTTTTATGCGGGTGTCATGGCCAATATCAGTAAAGCTGTAATTTTGAGCTCTGCTCTAGCCAGGGAAGAAGGCAGTGATAGCATGCATTGCATTAACTGTCTGCTGTTTTATGTGTGCAGGGAAAACAGATCTTCAAAAACTCATTGTTATGTATGTGTAGTTTAGCATTTAGCTGCTAATATGCTGTTTTTTACAAAATCTTAAAAAGTGATGAAAAAGGATTAGCAAAAAAATATATGTATATATATATATATGTATATATTATACAAAATACAGTCTGTAATGTACTTTTAACTACAAATAGTTTCTCATATTTGTTATTACACCCCTCACATTTTCATATGAAACCACTAGAGAAATGACACTCTGCTACAATGTAAAGTAGTGAGTGCACAGCCTGTATAACAGTATTTAATGTTATGTCCTCTCAAAATAACTCAACACACAGCCATTAATGTCTAAACCGCGGCAACAAAAGTGAGTACACTTCTTAGTGGAAATGTCCAAATTGGGCCCAATTAGTAATTTTCCTTATGTGCTGTCACGTGATTTGTAAGTGTTACAAGGTCTCAGTTGTGAATGGGGAGCAGGTGTCTTTGGGTTTATCGCTCTCAGGTTGTGGAGGGCCTTGTATGTTGTGGTGAACAATTTAAACTAAATTTCTTGGGCAATAGAAAGGTAATTAAGGGATTGGCACAAAGAACCGGCAGAGGAAAAGCGAGGTGAGAGGTGGATACATCATGCAGCAGAGTTGAAAATAGATTGGAGGGATCAAGAGTGTTTAATGGAAGGCCAGAGAGGAAGTTATTGCAGTATTCCAAGTTTAGTTCAGTCAAAGTTAAGGAATACTCAAATTTGAAAGAGGTTTCTGAGGGGAAGTCGACAGGAGGTTGTAAGGGTCTGGATGTGTGGTTTGAAAGGCAGCACAGAGTATAGCTGACAGACAATTTGAGATTTTGGATAATGAGGTGGCAACGGGGTCAGAGAGGTAGATTTTAGTGTGATCAGCATAGAAGTGGTACTTGATGCCATGGGATTCTATAATTTGTCCCAGTCCAAGGGTATAGATAGAGAAGAGTATGGGCCCAAGGAAAAAGCTTTGGAGGACTCCAACAGTGAGAAGGCGAGGTGAGGAGGTGGTGTGTGGGTGGGTGTCAGACACTAAATGTGTGGTTGGTGAGATATAGGGAGATTCAGGAGAGGGCTTCATTTGGGATGCGTAGGGATGAGAGAGTTTATAGCAGGAGAGAGTAGTCTACTGTGTTAAAAGCAGAGGAGAGGTCAAGGAGAAGGAGCACAGGATATTGAAGTGACACTTTGGTGGCTAACAGATCATTGGCCACCTTGGTTAGGGTGGTTTCAGTAGTATGGTGGGAATGGAGAAAAACAGATTGCAGTTGGTGGAAAAGTAAGTTGGATGAGAAATGTGATGACAGTTTAAGGAAGACATGTTGTTCAAGTAATTTTGAAGCAAAGGGGAGAAGCAAGATGGGGTGGTAGCTGGACAAAGGGGACGGGTAGAGAGATTTTTTTTTAAGGATGGGGGTGATGGTTGCATGTTATGATGATGAAGGAAAAGTGCTGGTGTTTAGTGATAGATTGAAGAGATGGGTTAGGGCTGGGATGAATACCGTAGACAGGTTTGGGATGAGGTGGAACTGGATTTAAAGTTAGTAAGGTGCAGTGAAGAAAGTAGTTTAGATAGCTTGTCTGCAGGTACAGTGGAGAACTGAGTCATGGAAAAGGGCACTTGGCGGGTGTGAAGATGGGTTGTGGGGACTATAAATTAAAGCTTTCCCTGATTCTCTAGGTTTTGTGTTTTAAATATGTAGCTGTCTGTGCTGAGATATGTGTGGGTGGCATTTAGGGAGGTGAGAAGAAGATTAAAGGTGTTAAAGATTAAAGGCTGTGGGAAAGAGAATATATGACGGTGGTGAAATGCAGTAGTTCTGTTTAGCAGAAGTGAGACTTGAAGTTGAAGAGTTCATGCTTGCATGTTAAGTCTTTTGTGGATTGAATTTTCTTCCAACTCCACTCTCATAATACCTCCACACCAGGACAACATATTACTACTGAACTAACTAATACCATCATACTGTTATTAAATAAAAAAAACAATACACAGACCATTATCACCACTATACAAGGGACAAATAATTGCACCACACCATAAGCACTACCATTACTATCACATAATGACATACATACTTATACACATCATACATCTAGCTTACACACTTGTATCATGCATACACACATTCTACACACATCATACATACATATACACATCATACATACACTCATAATACATACAAACACATAATACATACACACATCATACATACATACACACATCATAAATATACAAACATCTTACAAACACACACATTAGACATACACATCATACATAAACACATACATCATACAAACACACATAAACACATCATACGCATCATACATACACACATCATACATACATGTCCACATCATAAACACACACCATACACACACATCATACATACACTCATAATACATACACTCATAAGACATACACACACATCATACCTACACACGTCATAGATACATACACACATCATAAATATACATACATCATACACACACATTAGACATACACATCATACATACACATATACATCAAACATGCACACAAACACATTATACACACACATCATACAAACACACATCATACATACACACATCATGCACACACCATACACACATCATACATACACACACCATACATACATGTCCACATCATACACGCACACCATACACACATCATACATACACCCACCACCACCCTACATCATACATTACATACATACATACACACATTTTACATACACACACATTATACACACATCATACATGCACACATCATTTATACATACACACATCCTAAATATACACACATCATACAAACAAACATTAGACAAACGCAACATACATACATCATACACACATGAATACATCATACACACAAACAAATCATACATACACACATCATATAAACATACATCATACATACACACATCATACACACACCATACACACATCATACATACACCCACCACCGCCCCCTACATCATACATTAGATTCATACACACATTATACAGCCACACATCATACACACATAATTCATACATACACATCATATATGCATTCACAAAAATATACACATCATACACACATACACACATCATACATATACACACATCATACATACACACAGATCATACATAACCAATCCCCTACAACATCCCCCCGCCCCCTGGTCCTCAGCCACTTCACTTGCGTGTTTTATAAGTGTAGATCAGCACCACTGATTAGGTCTTGGTATACACGTCGGAGGCAGCGCTCAGGCAGCTAGCAGATTAGGTCCTGGGATACACGTCGGAGGCATTGCTCAGGCAGCTAGCAGACAGCTAGGCCACACAGACTCCTTCTCCCCCCTGTATTGCTGTTTGGTGCCGGCTGCTGCATACAGGGGACACCTTTATGAGCTAGGAGCAGACATGTGTTTGCACGTCTGCTCCTAGCAACCACTACAGCTGCAGAGCCAGAGGTTGGCAGGGAGTCCATGTCACTGCACGTATGTACGTGGAGGGGAGGGTGTGTGTGGTCACTGCCTGTTATCCGAATCTCCTGCCCGTGGCAGAGAATTAACATTTTTCCACTGCCCCCCCCTGCCAATGCCTTAAGGCAGCCACTTTAGCTGCCTTAGGCTAGCGTTGGCCCTGCAACTACTGAGGTGATGGTGGTGTTGCAGCAAAAAAGTGTCTATGTCTGTATTGTGGAGAGGGGTTATCATGTACAGTGGTGGGAGAGAGTCTGAGAGTGTGTCTATATTGAGATGTTTGAGGTTTATATGAGGGTGGGCAGGGTTCTAGACTGGGTGGGTAGTTGAAGAGAACAGAGAAGAGACTGTAAGAAGGTTATGGTCATAAACGTGGAGGCGTGTGTTTGAGAGGTTAGATATGGAAATGAGGTGGGTAAAGATAAGGTCAGGTGTGTGACCCTCTTTGTAAGTGGCCCTGGAGAATCACTGTAAGAGGCCAATAGTTTACAAACAGAGAAAATGTCAGACTCTCCCTAGCAGTAGGTGTCTTGTTTAGATAATGTCAAAAGCACAATAGACAAAGAACCAAAGGAAGACCCAAGGCTACTATAAAAGACATGAAGAAGACTCTACAAATTGAAAAATATTTTGTTCATGTGGCCATTATGAAAAACACTAAGAAATAATTATGTTTCCAGAGAACAAAAAGTGGCAAAAAAAAGGTCAGGGGAATCTGGGTATGGTACTTCCTATGGGTATTGGAACAACAGGTACAGGTATATGGAGAAAAGAAAGGAAGAGAGAAAAATGCGGGGAGTTAGTAACATCAATGGAGCCAATGCTCGGAGTAGGGAAGGGGGAGGAGGGGAGGGAGGAAGGTGAAAGGAAAGGGAGGAAAGGGAGGTGTTAGGACCTATGCAATGGTCGGGAAAGAAACAGAGTGGAAAAAGGAGGAAGAGAAAAAAAAGGGAGAAGAGAAGGAATTATGGCAACAAGAAAATACCAACCTCGGTTGTCAAAGTGCACAGAGACACCACACACTGTGGCCAGGCTGTCAGCTGAAGTTGGGGAACATGCCTGAGAAAGTTAAGAGTGCAAATGGAAAGAGTGGTCACTATGGTATGTACAGGGTCCAATACTCGTCTGAGAAGAGTAGGGTCATCCATGGGCTCCTTATTTTCAGATGTCTGTCCACCTGATTACTCGAGTCTGCGATGAGTTCCTCCCTCCTGTGTAGATGTGTAAGTTCTTGAAGATAAGAGGAGAAGGAGGGAGGGGAGATGGACTTCCAGAGTCTAGGAATGAGCGATCTAGCTGCCAGGAGCATAAATCTGAGCAAGCGTGTGTGCCACTTCGGCAGGGAGGGGGGAACAATGGACAGGAGAAGGACTCGGAGGATCTCTGTCCAAGCGTATGGATGTCAGTCTGTGTATGAAATCCAGAATCTGGGTCCAGAAAGAGCTCAACAAAGGGCAATACAACCAAATATGACTCATGGAATCACCAGCTTCACCATATCTCCAGCAGGAGTCTGGAAGTCCAGGGTAAAGTTTGGATAATAGGGTGGGTACCGTATACCACCTAGTCAATATTTTATAATTTGTTTCTTGGGCCTTGCATGGACATTTTGTGACATAGTTTCACAGCCATTTCCCAATCTCTATCTGAGAAAATCCTGTTCAGTTACCGTTCCCAGCCCTGGCGGAATGACAGCGGGTCATCAAGGGAGGAATCAAGTAGGAGGGCATAGATCGTGCTGACTGGTCGATGTGCCCTTGAATTAGAAAGACAGGGTTTCTCAAATTGGGAGAGGGGGTGGTGCAAATCAAAGGAGCCCTTGACCGTCAGGTAGTAATGCATCAGCTGAGAGTATTGTAGAGTTTGAGACAGAGTCGCTGAGGATGTGAAATGATTTCCTCAAGCAATTTCAATCCCGACGGAGACAAAAACCTGGTGAAGAAGGCTCCCTCCATTCCAGATAGTCCCAGAAAGGTGGTAGGAGTCATGGCAGAGGGGAAATCTGGGTTTACCAACACTGGGGTCAAATGACTAGCAGAAGCAAACCGTGGGAGAGTAGACAAAAGAAAATGATGAGTAGTGTTGAGCGCGAATATTCCAAATGCAAATTGTTACCGTGAATATCGGCACTTCACGATTTCACGAATATTTAGAATATAGTGATATATATTTGCAATGACAAATATTTTTTGTTGTTGCGAATATGCGAATATATGCAAATATGCAAATATGCGGGTATGCAAATATTTGCAAATATTCACGAATATCAGCACTTCCGGTCGATGGACAGTGGTCCCTCCCTTCTTTAACCCCTTGAGGACCATGGGTTTTTCCGTTTTTGCACTTTCGTTTTTTCCTCCTCACCTTTTTAAAATCATAACCCTTTCAATTTACCACCTAAAAATCCATATGATGGCTTATTTTTTGCGCCACCAATTCTACTTTGCAGTGACATCAGTCATTTTACCCAAGAATCTACGGCAAAACGGGAAAAAAAATCATTATGCGACGAAATTGAAGAAAAAATGCCAATTTGTAACTTTTGGGGGGCTTCCGTTTCTACACAGTACATTTTTCGGTAAAAATGACACCTTATCTTTATTTTGTAGGTCCATATGATTAAAATGATACCCTACTTATATAGGTTTGATTTTGGTGTACCTGCAGACAAATGTATACGTTTAAAATTGTCATTTTCTGACCCCTATAACTTTTTAATTTTTCCACATATGGGGCAGTATGAGGGCTCATTTTTTGCGCCGTGATCTGAAGTTTTTAGAGGTACCATTTTTGTATTGATCTGACTTTTTTATTGCTTTTTATTCATTTTTTCATTATATAAAAAGTGACCAAAAATACGTTATTTTGGACTTTGGAATTTTTTTGCGCATACGCCATTGACCGTGCAGTTTCATTAATGATATATTTTTATAGTTCAGACATTTACACACGCGGCAATACCACATATGTTTATATTTATTTTTATTTACGTGGTATTTTTACGTGGATTTGAACTTTTATTGAGGAAAGGGTTAAATCACATTTATTAACTTTTTTTACACTTTTTTTTTTGCAGCGTTATAGCTCCCATAGGGACCTATAACACTGCACACACTGATTGCCAGCACTGTTCACTGCAAAGACAAAGCTTTGCAATGATCAGCGTTATCGGCGGTCGATTGCTCAAGCCTGCATCTCAGGCTTGGAGCAATCAATTGCCGAGGGGACACGCCGGAGGCAGGTAAGAGGACCTCCGCTCGTGTCCCAGCTGATTTTCACTGTGGTAGTCCCGATCAGTCCCGCTGAGCCGGGCAGCTTTCACTTTCGTTTTAGACGCGGCGTTCAACTTTGATGCGGGGTCACCGCGTGACCCCGCGTTATATGGCGGGAGCTAGTCAAGGACGTAAATATATGTCCTTGGTCGTTAAGGGGTTAAGGGGAAAGATATAATTGTGCATGCTCACTATGCGAATTTCATAACAAATTTTAGCATTGAAAAAAAAAAGAGAACAAACATCGCAAATATGCAAATTTTGTGAATATAGGACAAATATTCGTCCATATATTTGTGAAATATCGCAAATTTGAATATGGCCCCTGATGCTCATCACTAGCGACGAGTATGAGCGATGGAGGCAATAACCAGAGGTAAAGGGTATTTATTGCTAGGTGTCAGGGCAATTTTTGGGAACCACAACACTGTTCTGGGATCTAGATGGGTGGAGCTGTGTTCTAGGGACAGCCACTGCTTAAGGTGCGTGTCAGTATTGCAATCAAGGGCCCTAGACAGGACCGCGGCCAAGTCCTGCTAAGCCTAATTCCCCCTCCGATTTACGTCTAGTCAACGTGCGTCAGGCGGCTCTCGGGTGTTTACTGGCCCAGAAAGGAGAGCAGAGAGGTTGCCAAAGAAGGTTCCCGTCGGACAGAATGGTATGCCAAAGAACGGGTAGAGGAGTCGTGGAAGCACATTCATCTTTAGGATGTTAATGCGACCTATCCACGAGAAGTCTCTGCATTGCCATCTGGCCAAGTCCGTCTTGAGCGCTATAGGGGAGTAAAGTTAAGGCGGAAGGAGTCATTCAGGTCGGCAGGGAGTTGTAGACCCAGGTATTTAGGCGAGCCAGAACACCACCTAATTGGGTAGCTCAACTTCAATTGCGAGACATGCTGGGCAGGGAGAGAGATATTAAGTGCCATTATATGCACCCTCATCATGACCCCCAAACCAATCTGAGAAAGGGTAGCAGATAGAAAGTCCCAGTCCACACGAACAAAGGCTTTTTCTGCATCTAAAGATAGCAAAAAGAGAGGAATGTTTAGTTTACAGACATGGTGTATTATCGAGAAGACCCGGAGAGTATTATCCCTGGCCTCTCTACCACGGATAAAGCCAACCTGATCAGTGTGGACCAGATAATCCATGTGAGCTGCCAGCCTATTCGCTATCAATTAGAGATGAGTGAATCGAAGCTGATGAGCCTGAATCCGTTCCAAATTTCATGAAAAATTTGATTTGCAACAAATGTGAATATCGCTGCATTTCTATAGCGTGAATCGCTCAATTAAACTCCATTTACTGCAGTCCAGGCTCCAAGGCATGTAAAATGGCGGATCCACATGTCAGTAAATGAGGCAAGGAATGCTGGGATGGCGGGACGGCAATGCGGGAAGGCAGGTTGGCGGGATGACCCTGAATCACGTGCAGGATGCCGACTATCAGCAGCCAGTCACCCCTGTGATGTCACAGCCCTATATATTTGGCAGCCATTTTCTGGCTCGTCATTTCATTCATTACACTGCAGAGAGATGAACATCGCTGTGTGTGTGTTGCACAGAAAAGCAGCGTTTCACCTCTTAGTCCCCTCAGCCTTCTGTAAGACACAGAGCACAGCATTTTTGCACAGAAATTAATTCTTACTGCAGCAATTAACCTATCAGTCACTGTGAACAGCAGAAGAAAGAAATGGAGGAGGAAGAAATAATTTTTTAGGGCACATCTTTGTCTTTGTTCCACAACAACTGGTTTGCTGGTTATACTAGTCTGTAGATGGTATAAACCATACCCAGCAGTCCATTCCTAATATTATTTGAGAGTCATGAGTTTAGTACACAGTGACTGTGTGCTTCAGCACTGTTGTTCACTGCTGGTGTTGTGGGCTAATTTATTTTTGAGTGTACGTACTGCACATTTTTCTGCCCTCATAAGTGCATACCACATACCTACATCTAAGGGGTGTACTATTTTGCACCTGTTAATCTGTCAAGGGCCTAGATACTGTGAGAGTCCAGGCAAAAGTACTCACCGGCTGGTGTTTTTACTCAGATACTTTTTAAAGTGTACTGTAGCGCATTTTCTGCCTTCATAAGTGCATACCACATACCTACGTCTAAGTAGTGTACTATTTTTGTACCTGTTAATCTGTCAATGGCCTAGATACTGTGAAAGGACAGTAAAAACTACATACCAGCTGCTGTTCTAGACAAATACTGTTTTAAGCTTAGTAAAGCGTATTGTACTCCCCTCATATACGCACTAAATATGTCAGGCAGAGAAGTGCCAGGACATGATCAGAGGAGTGGCAGAGGCCTAAATTAATCAGGCAGAGGTTGCAGCAGACTAGAGGCAAGTGGCAGCAGGAGTCGCAGCAAGAGGCCTGAGCTCCTGGAATCAGCTAGCGGTCGTGTCTCGACCAGTAACTCATCTGCCATCATCGATTGGTCAACACGGTGATCCACTTCCTCACAAGTGACATCTGACACCTCCAGTCAACAGTCGGTGGGTTCCTCAGACACAACCCTCAGTTGGCATGGCCCGGGAGCAGTCCCTGTCCTCTTATTGCCTCTGTCCTATGCTTTTCCCTCCCATAAAGAAGTATCTTATGCTGTGGGTTCAGCTCCACTATTGAGTGAGGACGATCTAATAAAGGACAGTAAGCAGCTACTACCCAGCCAAGAAGTGAAGGAGACATCTGCTGCTTCTTCCGCTAGGCGGGCAATCAGTGATTAGGAGAGTGATGTGGGAGGCGGTGTTGCCAGCGTTCAGGGTCCTGAAGCAAACACTGTTGAGGAACCTGAGGAGGACATCAGTGACGTGCAGACACTTGTTGATGAAGCTGATCGCAATTGGGAGCCGAGTGCGGAAGGGGCTTCATCATCATCAGGAGAAGAGAGTTGCAGGTTTCCCGTGAGGCAGCAGCTGAGCCAGCAGGGTGGTAGCATGGTTGGCAGTCAGCATGGTGGCAGAAGTAGAAATTCTGGAGCTAAATGTGTCCGGGGGAGACCACCTGCTGGGGGAAACGTGGCTCTGATGTAGTAGTCCAGCCTGCTGCATCACCCAGTGGCACACCACTCCCTCTTTCAGCCAGCCAAGGTTCCCCCACCTCAGCCGAAGGGAGTTGTGTGTCATACCCTCCTTCTGTTGCTCCAGATCCTCCTGTTCCTCCTATTTTTAGTCAGCTATTCCGCTAACAATGGGTTGGCGAAGCCATGTCCAAGAGACAATAGTATGCGCCCACTCATCCAATGGAGCAGAAGCTGAATGTGCTCCAGTCTAAGTTGCTGGTGCTGCAGTCCCTCCCTTTTCAACTGGTGGACTCTGCCCCTTTTAGAGAACTGATGGCTTGTGACGAGCCGAGGTGGAGAGTGCCAAGCCGTCAATTCTTTGCAAAGAAGGTAGTACCAGCCCTGCACAATTTTGTGGAAGAGAAGGTGGGCCAGTCCTTGAGCCTGTCAATATGTACCAAAGTGCACGGCAGCACCGACGTCTGGAGCTGCAACTATGGTCAGGGACAATACATGTCCTTTACGGCTCACTGGGTGAATGTGGTTCCTGCACAGCCACAAACCAAATTGGTCCCACCGCTTCCTCCTCCACGCTCTCAGGACGTTGGTCCCGTGACAGTGTGCGACTCCGACTCCTCATCCTCCACCGTGTCCTCAGCCTCCACTGCCCAGACAAGTCTCTGTGGCCCTTCAGCACACCATGTGTGCAGGGCACGGCGGTGTCACGCTGCTCTTCACATGGTTTGCCTTAGTGAACGGAGTCAGACAGGGGAGGAACTGCTAAAAGTCATTCATAAAGAAATCGGAGCATGGCTTACTCCATGAAAACTGGAAATGGGAACCATGGTGACTGACAACGGGAGGAACATCTTGCATGTACTGCGGCTGGGAAGGCTGAGCCATGCGCCCTACATGGCACACGTGTTCAATCTTATTGTGAAGCGGATCCTGAAGTGTTCCCCCCATTTGCAAGACATCCTAACAATGGGAAGGAAACTTTGCACACCCTTCTTGAGCTGCAGCATCAGAACGGTACCCCCCAACATAGTCTGATTTGTGACGTTGCCACATGTTGGAATTCCACCCTCCATACATTGGACTGACTGTATGAACAGAGAAAAGCCATCACCGATTTCTTGATGATCCAAGCGGATAGGGGTACTTCCATGTGTAACTTCAATGTGAACCAGTGGCAGCTCATACGTGACACCTGCCGTTTGCTCAGACCCTTTGAGGAAGCCATATTATTAGTAAGTAGCCAGGATTACAGGTTGAACAATGTCATTCCACTGCTTCATTTCTTACAACACATGTTGGAAATGTTGGCTAGTCAGAGCACTGGAGACATGGCGCCTACATCTCAATGGAAGAGGAGGAGGAGGGGGAGGGGCACAGTGGAGCACAGTTTAGGTTTTGCCAAATGGATAGTTTTTCTAGTAATATGACAGGAGAGGAGGCTCAGGTGCAGCCAGAGGAGCTAAGGGCTATGAGGAAGGTGAGACAGAGGACCCAGACACACCGTGGCAGTATGCAGTGAAGATGGAGGCCAAACAGATTAAAGGCGCTGCTCCCAGGTTACAAACATTCCTCTTCATCAGACCTTTTCCCCCCCACCTTCGTCACCGGTTACTGGAATTGCCACCCACCGCACCACTCTGTCACTGGATCACTTTCAGGACTCCTGATGCTGCTACCACCTCCAGGCTGTCTCATTCAGCCACTGTATGGTTTCCTCATGCCTCAGCCACCATCAGGCTGTGCCATTCAGACACTATATGGTATCCTCATGTTTCTGCCAACTCCACGCTGTGCCATTAAGACACTATATGGTCTCCTCATGCTTCAGCCGACTCCAGACTTTACCATTAAACCACTATATTGTATCCTCCTCCTTCAGCCAACTCCAGGCTGTGCTATTCAGCCACTATATGGTCTCCTCATGCTTCAGCCACCTCCAGGCTGTGCCATTCTGCCACTATATAGTCTCCTCATACTTCAGCCACCTCCGGGCTATGCCATTCAGCCACTATATGGTCTCCTCATGATTCAGATAACTCCAGGCTGTGCCATTCAGACACTATATGGTCTCCTCATATTGATGCCACCTCCAGGCTCATTTATTGTGCTGCCATGTGACTCCTTGTTAGATTTGGTCCTTTGTACCTACACGCCGGGGCCCAGGACACTAAAACGTGGGAGTTAAAATTTCAATTTCAAAATCCTCAATTTAAATTTCGAAATCTCTCATTTTAATTTAAAAATCTTAAATTTCAATGTTCTCCCCATGTTTCTGCCAACTCCAAGTTGTGCCATTCAGACACTATATGGTCTCCTCATGCTTCAGCCAACTCCAGGCTGTGCCGTTCAAACACTATATGGTCTTCTCATGCTTCAGTCAACTCCAGGCTGTTCCATTCAGCCACTATATGGTCTCCCCATGCTTCCACAAACTCCAGGCAGTCATTCAGCCACTTTATGGTCTCCTCACAATGATGCCAACTCCAGGCTCTCTCATTGTGCTCCCATGGGACATGTGACTCCTTGTTAGATTTGGTCCTTTGTACCCACATGCCGGGGCCCGGGACATTAAAACTTGGGAGTTAAAATTTTAACTAGTTTAATAGTCTCCTCATGCTTCAGATACCTCCAGGCTGTGCCATTCAGCTACTGTATGTTCTCCTCATGCTTCAGCCACCTCCAGACTGTGCCATTCTGCCACTGTATAGTCTCCTCATGCTTCAGCCTCCTCTAGGCTGCACCATTCAGCCACTGTAGGGTCTCCTCATGGCTCAGCCACCTACAGGCTGTGTTATTCAGCCAATATATGGTTTACTGATGCTGCTGGGCCTGGGCTTAAAATGTTTTTATGGTAGCACTAGCTACTATAAATCTTCAATTTAAATTTCAAAATGCATCTTTTAATCTTTTGTGAAGCCCTACCTCATGCTGCTGCCAGCTCCAGGCATTGTTATTCAGCAACTATAGGGTTTCTTCATGCTGCCACGCTGTGTAATGTATGCACTATATGGTCTCCTCATATTGATGCCACCTCCAGGCTCTGTCATTGTGCCACTCTGCAGCAGTGATTCTAATAGCGATGCCTGTAATCTGCATATCTTACTGAATAACAGTGTTATTTCACTACCCCAGCACACTCCATATGCATGATAGAACAAAGCAAAGTATTCTACATCCCTATTGAGGCTCTCTGTAGGCCAGAAATGGCCATTTTTAATATAGATTCATCGCAAATCAATTCAACCCAAAACCAATTTTTTTTTCGGAAAATTGGGCGAATCAGCCGAATCTAATTTTTCAAAAGTTCACTCATCTCTAATATCAATTTAACAAATAATTAGTTATCCGTGTTGAGTAGAGAAATCGGTCTATAACTCGGACACATTGTGTGATCTTTCCATTCTTTTGGTATGACCATGATGAAGGCGCATCAAAAGGCTTGAGAAGATGGTGAAGCATCTGATATAGAGTTCAACACAGGGAGGAGATGGGGAATCAGTTAAGATCGGAGCAGTTTGCAGAATTTGGTGAAATAGCCATCAGGGCCAGGACTTTTACCATTTGGCAGGGTAGAAATAGTTTCGTAAACCTCCGAGGTGAACTGGGCCTCAAGCGAGGTTATTACATCTGGGGACAGTGTAAAGAGGGCAGTGGAGGCTATGTACTGCTGTAGAGAGGGATGGGGATTGGCAGACTTGGAAATCAGTGGCAGGTAGGTTATAGAGATCAGAGTTATATTGGCGAAAGGCTGTATGTCTGGAGTAAGGTGTGATATCGATCCAGAGGGGACAGGGATAAACAGGGACATTTTTTTAAGAGCCTTAGCTAACAGTCTACCTGATTTATTGCCCCACTCATAAAAGAGCTTTCCCATGAGGGCTGAAAACTTGGACAAGTTCTTCATTTTCAGTCAAGACCCATGTTTCTCCAGAACACCACGTAGGACACACTTCGAGGCTTCCCACTTAGTGAATGGGAGGCAGTATCAGAGCAATGGTCAGATTTCTAATAGGAGATTGTCGTTTTAAAGGGGTATTCCCGGCAAAACCTTTTTTTTATATATATCAACTGGCTCCGGAAAGTTAAACAGATTTGTAAATTTCTTCTATTAAAAAATCTTAATCCTTCCAATAGTTATTAGCTTCTGAAGTTTTCTGTCTAACTGCTCAATGATGATGTCACGTCCCAGGAGCTGTGCTTGATGGGAGAATATCCCCATAGGAACTGCACAGCTCCCGGGACGTGAGTCATCAGAGAGCAGTTAGACACAAAACAACAACTCAACTTCAGAAGCTAATAACTATTGGAAGGATTTAGATTTTTTTAATAGAAGTAATTTACAAATCTGTTTCCGGAGCCAGTTGATATAAAAAAAAGTTTTGGCCTGGAATACCCCTTTAAGCTCCTGGAGGCATAGCGAGTCCAGGAAGAGTGAATCATTTAGGTTCCAGGTGGAGTGGGGCTTGGAAAAAGAGGGGAGTGTAAAGGTGAGGGTGACAGGGGCATGATCTGAGAAGGTGATTGAGCCAATAGTGGAGCGTTTGACTATTCGACTATAAGAGTTACAGCGGTGGGGATAGAAGGTGTAGTCCTGGTCATTTGGATGAAAGAGACACCAGGAGTCACTTAATTGATATGAGTGAAGTTTTTTTTTATCTCAAAGCACTAAGTTTGCCATAGGAGATGAGCGAGTGGCCCGAGGATGTGTCAATCTGCAGGACTAAGGGGGACTAAGGGGATGTGTCACCGCAAAGGACGACCTGACCAGTCACAAATGAGAACAAAGGGGGACATGTATCATTGCCTTTAGACTACTTTTCATGTCTACAGATTTTGTGCAATTGCGTTTTTTTTGCATTGGAGCTGCGTTTTTTTTGGTGGATGATTTTCTAAAGTTGTCACCTGTTTGGTGTACCATAGACAACTTAATCCAGTGGACTGCTATGTATCATTTGCGCAAAAAAAAGTGATGTTTTTTTTTGCGCAATTGCGCTTTTTTTTGCAAAAATCAACTAAAAATGTACGAGTGGTAGCAAGGACACGTAGAAAAGTGTCAGACGCTGGACGATGCAGGAGTCAGCCCTCAGCACTGCAATACTACAACTACGCCCATCATGGGACAGAATCTGTCCCATGATGGGAGTGGTTGTAGTACCGCAGTGCGGAGGGCTGGCTCCTGCACATCCCCCGGCAGCAGGACTCTATTGGGACTGTTAGGACTACTACTCCCATCATGGGCATACTCCGTCCATGATGGGCGTTGTAGTCATGGGGCTGAGGTGCAGATCGCAGCAGGTCATTCTGCAGAGACCCGCAGCGATCCGCATTTATTAACTTAAAAAGCCAGCGGCACATGCGGCTTCACTGCGCTGCTGCAGGCTCCTGTATACACAATCATAATTCATAATCCCTGCCACCGGAACACAGGAGCTCTGATTGGTTAATAACTATTCACCAATCAGAGCTCCCATGTTTCGGCAGGGATTATGAATTATGACAACTGTAGCGCAGTGAAGCAGTGAAGCTGCGCGTGCTGCTGGCTTCTGTATACACTCTCATAATTCATAATCAACCAAGCAGCAACAGCCTGATGTTACCAGGGTGGGCAAGGACCATTGTTACTGGCTCTCCCCAGCCTAAATAACACCCGCCTGTTACCGCCTAGGCCCAGGAGCGCCATTTTTGATGCTCCAGGCCTGTTGGTACCGGCTCTTCCTGGCACCCCTGGGGCGGTGGGTACCGGGCTAATAATTAGGGGTAAGCACTAGCTGGTTTGTGGCTAACACTAAGCCCCGGCTTAGTAATGGATTCTGTCTACAAGACACCTTCCACTACTAAGCCTGAAAATTTAATTATAAAAAACACGACACATTGAAATAATGTTTTTATTTAAAAAAACACTCCCCCACAGCCCTCATTAACCCTCTTATTGACATATAAAAAAAAACACTGGTCATTGTGGCAATCCACCAAATCTGATGTAGTCCTCCGCATTCACGTATCTGAAATGAGAAAAAAAAAACAAGGTTATTACATTTGTACATGGGTAGTGTGCCCATACTGCAGTGTAACAGGGAGCCCCCAATTGTTGATGTCTGCCTACTGTATCCTGCATATACAGTCATCTATAGATGGCTGTATATACAGGATAGCCCACAAATACTTAACCCAGAACTGCTCAACAGCATCGTTGGTTAACACTTTCCTTGCTGGGCTCCTGTATAGTATACAAGGGTACAAAATGCACCCCTGTATACTATACAGCTGACGGAGGTAAGTAGTGATGCTCTGCACCCTGTATATGTATATGCTATACATCACTCCTCACCTTCTTACACTCTGTGGGCCGGGCACTCTGCATCTGACCCACACAGTGGTACCTGAAGGCAGTGAAAAAAAAAAATCGCCACAGGGTCAAAAAATGATTGTTTCTGCACACCAGCAAAAATGCAAGAAAAAGCTGTGACAGTTTTTCTGTGTCCACTTTTCCTGTGAGGTGTAGATCAGGTGTACAAATAGAACTGTGTGTAAATTTAGAACTTTGCACGAAATTTATCATGTGCCTTACACAAGTATGGTAAATTTGGTGCAAATTTAGACCAACCAAAATGATTTAAGAAAGATGTCTACCTACACCAAAATTGATACATGTCCCCCAAAGACTCCAGAGTTTTGATGAGGAAGGCTACTTGATCATTATTTGGGGTGTAGATAGACGCAATCGTGAGTTTGTGTTCAGCTAGGTCACAATTTGCAAAGATGTAACAGGCGTTAGGGTCAGTATTTGTATATAAGACTTTAATAGGGAGGGATCTATGGAATGCCAAGGAGACTCCTTTAGTCCGAGAGTCCAGGTTAGTGCTATGGATCCATGTTGTGTAGTACCTATTGTTAAGCGTGGGCAAGTGACCATCCTTAACCCCTTACGACCCTAAGGACGGGAATTTTTTTTAAAAATCTGGCCTCTATCACTTTAAGCATTAATAACTCAGGGATGCTTTTACTTATAAATTTGATTCCAAGATTGTTTTTTCATAACACATTCTACTTTATGTTAGTGGTAAATTTTTGGCGATACTTGCATAATTTCTTGGTGAAAAATTTCTAAATTTCAGGAAAAATTTGAAAATGTTTAATTTTTCTAACGTTGAAGCTTGTAAGGAAAGGGGACATGTCAAATAAATTACATATTGATTCACATATACAATATGTAAACTTATATATATATATATATATATATATATATATATATATATATATTGTAAGATTTCCTCCTTGGGGATTAGCTCCGGGATCGTCCTGGACACTGCCACGGGACACGTTTCCACTCAATAAACCCGCAGACAAAGGTTATTCATGCACGCCTGGCACCTTGCCAGCTTTATTTAGACAGGTTGCAGGTAAAACAAAACATAACTCAGGAACAAGCCAAAGTCCTAGACAGTCTGGTCACTGACCAGCATAAAACATGTGCCCCTGCAACCTGTTACTCACAGTTCACACCACTTTTTCACTTCTTGGACCGCTCACAGTTCGCTGCGTGTTTCCTCAACAGGGTCCGTGTGTCTCCCCCTACAGCGATGTGCTGTTACCCAGGGAGAGCCCCAACTATTCTGTTTCTTTTCCTTTTAAACACACACTTTCCCTTCCTGATACCTCATTAATCAGGCCACAGGTGGAGCATTCTGCAGAGATAGCAAGGGAAATACACCCTTTCCTTGCCAAAATACTACAATATATATATATATATATATATATATATATATATATATAGATATTTTTTTTTTCTCTCTTTCAATAACAATAGTTATACATTCTCTATAAAATTACATTTTCGTTTTCTTTACATGCTATCAGCATTACAAAAAAAAAAATGTCTTCTTTCTTTTTTCCCCTTTTTCCTCTTTCATTTCATCCCCTTCCCCAAAGGAATTCAAAATGACATTCAAAAACTTTTTTAACCCTTTAAGTGTTTCACAAGAATAGCAGCAAAATGGAGGAGAAAAATCAAAATCTCCATATTTTACACTAACATGGTATTGTAGCCCCATGTTTTTTTTACAAGGGTTTAAAGGTAAAAAGGCCCCCCAAAGCTGGCAACTAATTTTCTCTTGACTAAGGAAATACCTCATATGTGTAACGCCGAGCGCTCCGGGTCCCTTATCCATCCCGGAGCGCTTGCGGCATTTGGTCTCCTGCAGCGCCCCGGTCTCTCACTCTGACCGGGAGTGCTGCTACAGTTCTGTCCTCTGTCTCAGCCCCGGGGCACACGTTCCCGCTCTCTAGGGCGCACGCGCGCCGGGTCTCTCAGATTTGAAGGGCCAGTGCACCATTAATTGGTGCCTGACCCAATCTGTTCCTAATCAGTCCTAATTACTGTGTATACTATATAAACTCACTTCCCCTTCCTGTCCCTGCCGGATCTTGTTGCCTAGTGCCTTGTGAAAGCGTCTAGTGTGTGCCATAACCTGTGTATCCAGACCTACTGCTGTTGCCCCTGACCATTGCTGCCTGCCCTGACCTTCTGCTAGATCTGACCTTGCCTCTGTCTAATCCTTCTGTACCACGCCTTTCTCAGCTGTCAGTGGGGTCGAGTCGCTATCGGGGATACGACCTGGGAGTTACCGCCGCAGCAAGCCCATCCCGCCTTGCGGCGGGCTCTGGTGAAAACCAGTAACTCCTTAGAACCGGTCCCCCAGTACGGCCCGCGTCATCGCCTCACTGACCAGAGGCTCCACTACCTGCATACCAGTCCGGATCGTGACAATATGTGGATGTAAAGTGCTCTATGGGTGCACTAGAGGGCTCAGAAGGGAAGGAGCAACAATGGCATTTTGGAGAGCAAATTTTGCTGAAATGGTTTTGGAGGGCATGTCACATTTAGGAAGCCCCCATGGTGCCAGAACAGTAAAAAAAAAAAAAAAAAAACAAGGCACACCGTTTTTGAAACTACACCCCTCAAGGAACGTTAGAAGGGGTAAATTGAGTCTTTATTCCCCACAGGTAATTGACGAACTTTTTTTTTAAAGTGTGACGTTAAATTTTTTTAACACTAAAATGATGGTGTTACCCCAAACTTTTCATTTTCACAAGGGGTAATAGGAGAAAATGCCTCCCAAAATTTGTAACCCCATTTCTCTTGAGTAAGAAAATACCTCATACAGTATGTGGATGTAAAGTGATCTGTGGGTGCACTAGAGGGCTCAGAAGGGAAGGAGCGTCATTGCGCTTTTGCAGAGTGACTTTTGCTGAAATGGCTTATGGGGGGCATGTATTTAGGAAGCCCCCATGATGCCAGAACAGTAGAACATAACAAGGAGTACAGCGAGCCTTAACACTCCTCAGGTTATTGACAAACTTTTGTTAAAGTGGGACGTAAAAAAAAAATCTATAAAATGCTGGTGTTACCCCACATTTTTCATTTTCACAAGGGATAATAGGAGAAAAAGCCCCCCCAAAATTTGTAACCCCATTTCTTATGAGTATAGAAATAACTCATATGTGGATATAAAGTGCTCTGTGAGGGAACTACAATGCTCAGAAGAGAAGGAGTGCCACTGGGCTTTTCGTGAGAGAATTTGGTTGGAATAGAAGTCTGGGGCCATGTGCGTTTACAAAGCCCCCTTGGTGCCAGAACAGTGTAACCCCCACATGTGACCCCATTTTGGAAACTACACCCCTCACTTAATGTAACAAGGGGTGCAGTGAGCATTTACACCCCACTGGAATTTGACAGATCTTTGGAACAGTGAGCTGTGCAAATAAAAAAATGTATTTTTGATTTTTACGGACGACTTTTCAAAAAATCTGTCAGACACCAGTGGGGTGTAAATGCTCACTCCACCCTTTATTACATTATGTGAGGGGTGTAGTTTCCAAAATGGGATCACATGTGGGGGGGGGGGGGTCCATTGTTCTGGCACCATATAGGCTTTGTAAACACACATGGTGTTCAATAGTGTTGCTCGCGAATATTCGCAACGCAAATTTTATTCGCGAATATCGCATATTCGCAAATATAGCACTATATATTCGTAATTACGAATATTTGTTTTTTGTTTTTTTTTCACAGTACACATCACAGTAATCATCCCTCTCTGTTTCCAGCTTGTGTGGTGTAAAGAAGGCTCTAATACTACTGTGTGAGACTGGTGTGCGAATTTTCGCATATGTGGAAATTTGCATATGCAAATTTTCACATATGCAAATTTTCTCTTATGCTAATTTTTGTATATGCAAATTTTCGCATAAGTTACTTTTCGCATACGCAAATTTGCGCATATGCGAAAATAAAATGAGAATGATACGAATATGCGAGTATTCGCGAATATATGACGAATATTCGTCCATATATTCGCGAATATTCGCAAATTCGAATATGGCCTATGCCGCTCAACACTAGTCTTCAATTCCTGCCTAATTCTCTCTCCAAAAGCCCAATGGCGCTCCTTCTCTTTTTCAGATTTCCTTATTCAGAAGAAATGGGGGTTACACATTTTGGGGGCTTTTTCCCTATTACCCCTTGGGAAAATGAAAAATTTGGGGTAACACCAGTATTCAAGGAAAAAAATTATTAATTTTCACGTCCAACTTTAACGAAAATTTGTCAAAGACCTGTGGGGTGTTAAGAATAGCTATACCCCTTATTTTCCTTTAGGGGTTTTGTTTCCAAAAGGGGGTCACAAGTGGGTTTTTTTTTTTTTGCATTTGTCAGAACTTCTGTAACTATAAGCTACCTCTGTGCAAATCACCAATTTAGACCTCAAATGTACATGGCGCTCTCTCAATCCTGAGCCCTGTTGTGCGCCCGCAGAGCATTTTACATTCATATATGGGGTATTTCCGTACTCGGAAGAATTAGCGTTACAAATTTTTGGGGTCTTTTTCTCTTTTTACCTCTTGTGAAAATGAAAAGTATGGGGCAAGACCAGCATGTTACTGTTACATTTTTTATTTTTTTTACACTAACATGCTGGTGTAGCCTCTAACTTTTCCTTTTCATAATGGGTAAAAGGAAAAAAATAAAACAAAATTTGTAACACCATTTCTCCTGAGTACGGAAATACTCCACAAGTGACCTAAACTTTTGCCTTGAAATGCGACAGGGCTAGGAAGTGAGAGAGTGCCATTCACATTTGAGGACTAAATTAGGAATTTGCAATAGGGGCAGACCCGGATACAAGGATGGCACTTGTCTCCACCAAAATCCTACGGCAGTGTATCCAAAACAGTGTGCCTCCAGCTGTTGCAAAACTCCCAGCCTGCCAGGCCAGTCAATGGCTGTCCGGCAATGCTGGGAGTTGTTTTGAAACAGCTGGAGGCTTCGTTTAGGAAACACTGCCGTATGAGAAGTTTTAATTTTTTTCTTTTTTTTTGGGGGGGGGGGGGGGGGGGGGTGGGACATGTAAGGGTGTGTGTTTATACTTGACAAAAAAGGAACAGGATCAAGCTCCCAAGAAAAGTAGATTAAAAGTCCAAAGTTTAATTCATATATTTAAAATGGTGGAAACGAAAAGGTAAAAGCTTGGCAGAAACGCCAACGCATTTCAAACCATAAAATCCTTAATCATGGCATAACACAATATGCTGTATGGTGTGTGTTTATGTAATGTTTAACTTTTTACTTTGTGTTAGTGTAGTATTTTAGGGTGAGTTTTCCTCTAGGAGTTTGAGCTGCGGCGGAAAATTTTCCGCAGCTCAAACTTGTAGAAGGAAACCCACTGTAAACCCCTGCTGTGTGAATGTACCCTGTACATTCACATGGGGGGGGGGGGTGTCCCAAACCTTCAGCTGTTGCAAAACTACAACTCCCATAATGCACTGACAGACCGTAAATGCTGCGAGTTGTAGTTTTGCAACAACTGTATGCACACTGGTGAGGAACCACTGAGTTAGGAAACAGACTTTATCTCAGTGATTCCAACACCTGTGCCTCCACCTGTTGCAAAACTACAATTTCCAGCATGTACGGTCTATCATTGTATTCTGGGAGTTTTGTAGCAGCTGGAGGCACATGAGTTGGAATCACTGAGTTAGGAAACAGACTCTAGCTCAGTTTTTCCTAACCAGTGTGCCTACAGCTGTTGCAAACCTACAACTCCCAGCATGCACTGACAGCTGGGAGTTGTAGTTATGCAACAACTGGGGAAGAACAGTTTGGAAACTGCTAAGTAGTGGTCTAAGTAGTGGTCTCTAAACTGTAACCCTCCAGTTGTTGCAAAACCACAACTCCAAGCATGCCCAGACTGTCCAGGCATGCTGGGAGTTGTAGTTCAGCAACATCTGAAGGGACAGATGTTTCAGCACTACAACACCCAGCATGCTTGACTGTATGGGCATGCTGGGCATTGTAGTTTTGCATCATCTGGAGGTCTCCAAACTGTGCCCCTCCAGATGTTGCAAAACTACAACTCCCAGCATGCCAACACTGTCAAGGCATGCTGGGAGTTGTAGCTCTTCAACATCTGAAGGGCCAGATGTTACAGAACTACAACTCCCAGCATGCTTGGACTGTCTGGGCATGCTGAGAGTTGTAGTTTTGCAACATCTGGAAACCACATACAGTGGTCTCCAATCTGTGGCCCTCCAGATGTTCCAAAACTACAACTCCCAGACAGTCAAAGGCTGTCTGGGCATGCTTAGAGTTGTAGTTTTGTAACTTCTAGCAGGCCACAGTGAAGATCACTCACCAAAGAGGATCTTCACTGTCGCCTGCAGCCACCGCAGCTCTCCATGTGCTTGCCGCTACTGCTCTTAAGCTGCCTGCCATTGCTGCCTGCCGGGTAAGACCCCCGTGTCACTTTCCAGCACCCCCCACCCCCCCCCCGCTCTGCCATTGGTCAGTCAGTCACCAGGCTGAACAGGTCACCAGAGACCTGATAAGCCCGGAAAAGCCGTGATTAAGCCGTCAGAATTTCCCAGGTATGTTGAACCCCTTAACATTTAAGGTAGTTACATTGATGTCAGCAGCCATGGCTAAAAGTGTGGTGGTAGATTAACTCACCACTATGCCAGAATCTGCACTGCAATCTTCCACTGAGGTCATCTATGAGGAGAACAATCATATCTGGAAAGAAAAGGGAGAAGAGATGGGTGAAAACAAGGAAAAACGGGCAAGAGGAGAAAAAACATCCACAAGAGCATGGACTCACAGGGACTAAAGTGGGATGCCATAAGGGCCAAAGAAGGTTTGGACAGGACCAACCCGCCCAGTAATCAAGGAGAAGGGGTATCCTCAGTGGTATAAAATTTTTGCATTTTGTAAAATGGTTAGCAGAGGTTTCAGGGTGGCACTCATGCGGAGGGTCCACAGGGAGAGATCCGGAAACAGATGTATCTCCACTCCTTGGGACTGTAGTTGGCAAGCATTGCACATAATGTCCTCTTTCAATAAAAATTGATGGACCCGACAGATTACATCCCTGGGCTTTGACAGGTCAGGGTTCTTAGCTTTAAGGGCTCTGTGAGCATGGTCAAGCTCCAGAGGACCATCTGGTGATTTTCTCAGAATGTCATTAAAAAGTCTCTGAAGAGTGGTGGAGAGATCCTGGGGCGAGACTGTTTCCGGAAGACCTTTTATGCGAATATTGTTGCGACAATTTCTGTTGTCAAGATCATCCATATGGTCTACTATGAGAGATTGTTGTACAAGTAGAGATGAAGTAGTTTCTTTAACCCCTTAACGACTAGTGTTGGGTATGAATACTCGCATTTCAATTTTTTAACGCGAATATCGCAAATTTACGAATTTGCGAATATTGCGAATATATTCGCTATATATTCAAAATTACAAATATTCACTTTTTCCGCATATGCTCATATTCACATATGCGTATATGCGAATATAAGGAATACACAAAATTTGTGAATATAAGACGAATATTCGTCTATATATTCGCCAAATATCGCAAATTCGAATATGGGAAATGCCGTTCATCACTATTAAAGACCACAGACGTAAATGTATGTCCTGGTGCGGTGGTACTAGGATGTACATTTACGTCCTGTGTAAGCAGCAGCAGACCGGGACCTGCCGGTAATGGCTGACATCAGTGATCGCATGGATGTTCACCATTAACCCCTCAGATGCCGTGATCAGTACAGATCACGGCATCTGCGGCAGTGCTCATGTTAAAATAGATGATCAGATCGCCCGCAGTGCTGCCGCGGGGATCCGATCATCTGTAATGGTGGACGGAGGTCCCCTCACCTGGCTCCGGCCGTCTCCCGGGGTCTTCTGCTCTGATTGAGCAGACCAGAGCAGAAGATCACCAATAATACTAATAATAATCTTATGAAAAAATTCAAAAAAATTATCTAAAATTTTCATATATGCAAATGTGGTATCGATAAAAAGTACGGATGATGGCGGAAAAAATGAGCCCTCATACCGCCCTATATATGGAAAAATGAAAAGTTATATCTGGTTAAAATAGGGTAATTTTAGATCAGTGATTTTGTACAAAAAGTTTTAGATTTTTTTTAAGTGGTACAAAAATATGAAAGTATCTAGCTATGGGTATCATTTTAATCGTATTGATCCACAGAATAAAGAACACATGTCATTTTTACCGTAAAGTGTACAGTGTGAAAGCGAAACCCTCCAAAATGTGCAAAATTGTGGTTTTCATTAAAATTTCCTCCCTAAAAAATTGTTTTTGGGGTTCGCCGTACATTTTAGGGTACAATGAGAGGTTTCATTGCAAAGTACAATTGGTCCCGCAAAAAAACAAGCCATTATATGGGTCTGTTGATGGAAATATAAAAAAGTTATGGAGTTTAGAAGGCGAAGAGGAAAAAACGAAAATGCAAAAATAAAATTGGCCTAGTCCTTAAGGTTAAAATGGGCTTGGTCCTTAAGGGGTTAATCTAATGATTCCTCCTAACAGTCACCAATGAAAACCATCAATGAGTAAAAAATATATATATAATAAAGGTTTAACCCACATACATTAACCCCTTCCATATCAAAAGTTTAAATAACCCCCCTTTTCCTATTTTCCATGTAAAATTTTAAACAAATTATAAAAAAAATAAACATGCTTGGTATCATCACATGTGTAATTGTCCAAACTATTAAAATAAAACATTATTTATCCCGTAATGTGAACGTTGTAAACGTAAAATAAAATACCAAACCCCAGAATTGTGCTTTTTTATCACATCATATAAAAATAAAATAAAAAGCATATAAAAAAATAAATAAAATAAAATAAAAAATAAAACTGAAATCAATACCAAAATGGTACTGATACAAATAACAGATTACAGTGCAAAAAAAATAGCCCTCAAACAGCCCAGTATATTAAACAAAAAAAAAAAAAAAGTTATAGGGGTCAGAAAAAGCTAATTCATTTTTTTTTCTAGAATTTAGAATTTTTTAAAATTAGTAAAACATGATGCAAACTATATAAATTGGGTATTGTTTTAATCAAGCTGACCAAAGGTATTAAGATTTGACCGCACAGTGAAAAGCGTAAAAAAAAAAAAAAGAAACCACCCCAAATTTGCAAAGAAAATGATCACTAAACTGAGCATTTTAATTCATAGGATAAAGGCTAGTCATAGATATGACATAAAACAATGTATTATAGTTTAATATTTTGGCTTTGTGAAATATATTTCAAACAAATTAAATCGTTTTTACAGAAGTTTTTCCAGTTCCAGTAGAAATACATTGTGCAATTCCTCAAATTTGATCAATAATTATGTAATAATAAACAATTGTACACATTAGCAACATTTTTTAAAGGATGTCATCATGATGGACAGAATTTTTGGCAAGGGCTTCACTAATGCTCAACAATATTTTAAAATAATTTTGTTTCAACTTTCTCCAGGAGCATATTTGTAGGCCAGTATTTTTTTATGTTTCCATATGTTTTTGTTTCCAAGTTTAAACTGGATTGAGATCATGTTTTCTAGTCATGTCATTGACTTAATATACCTTTCCAGATGAAAAGTTTTAACACTTTCTTTACACAGTGGCAAAATGCATTAGAAATGTGAAAAACTACTTTGTGTTAATGTCAGCAGTCTATTCACACTGGTATAATGCTCATCTTGATGGAGTACTGCTCATCATGGCTAACAGGTGACCCCTTTCTATGGTCCATGCTTCCTCGTGCTGCCATGTTCAAGCTGCTGTTGTTCCTGGCTTTGCAAGTAGGATGTTTGTATGCTCTATTCCTGCTTCAAAACCTCTTCTTGATTTTGGACATAAATGTACATCTTAACTCCTTGGGGACCAAGGGCATACCTGTATGCCCTGGTCCAGCTCTCTTTCGATGACAGGGGGTCACAGGCTGGCCGCGCATCACAGTGGGGTGGTCCTGGCGGCTGTCAACGGCCGGGACCAGTGTCTAATGCCGGGCACCACTGATCCTGGTGATGCCCAGCATTAACCCCTTAGACACAGCAATCAAAGTTGATTGCCACATCTAAAGTGAAATTAAACTGTCCCCGGCAGCTCAGTCGGGCTGTTCGTGACCACCGCAATGAGCTGAGAGGACGGGGGGAGGGTCCTTACCTGCCTCCTCGACCTCCGATTGGGGATCTGCTGCTCCATGCCTGCCCAGCAGTCAAAGACTCCACCTCCTCAGCTAGTCACTGCTCAGTTCCTTTTTTGGTGCAGTCCACCATCTACTGGACACTTTAGGTAATGTAGGATCATACAACAATAATCCCAGAGGAGTAACAAGTATATTTTATTGCATTCCAAGCTCCATTGTTAGTTGTGTTTTAGTGGTATCCTTAAGGAAGCTGGTTATATGCCAGACATTAGGGTTACTAACCCATGACAGACGACACTGGCAGGGAAGAAAAGAGCCACAGGGGACTGTTTGACAGCATTATGTAGGTTAAATGAAACTTTGCGGCAAGTAGTCTTAGGAGTCTAATCTAAATGGCTTCTCAAACAACCTAGTTTAGCATTTTTAAGTGCTTGTTTTTTTTAAGCATGTTATGGAATTTTTATGAGCATTTTGGTGTTTTGTACATTTGAAAACATGCCTTTTTTTTTGGCATTTTTATAGTCTCATTGAGAAGCCTTTAGTAAAAAGTCCCCATAAAAAGACATACCCAGATCATGCTGCATTACAGAAACATCCCCAGGGGATGTTCACACCTGCATATTTTTGCTGCAGATTTGCTGCTGCAGATTTTGCTGCCCATTGACTTCATTTGGTAGCAAAATCTGCTACAGCTAATCTGCAGCAGAAAATATGCATGTGAGATTGTACCCTCAAACCTCAAAATTCCACTAAACTAAATCTGCTTAAACAAAAATACTGTGTATAAACACTTTTCAATAACTTGCTGTAGACTTTAAAACAACATCTGGCTGCATCATATTTGACCACAAAACACCATTGAAAAATATCCATAATGCTGTGTGTGAATTCAATCTAAAACTGATTTTGTAGTGACACTTTAAAGGAACATCAAACTCTAATATCAATCATAAAAGTAAATAAATGATATACTTCCCTTGTGTGTCAGTTTGCAGAACTCTGTGTTCCTGAGACAGAAATACTTCAGAGAAAATGGGTTGATGTCCTGCTGTTCTGTTCCATTTTTGACTGATAAACAACTTAGGGGTAGGGTGAAAGAAAATGTGTCCTGTTGCAGACAGAGCAGAACTAGGGAGCCCCTGCTGCAGACTATTTTCACATATGAGCAATTTGAGCTTTTTTTTCCTAATTTATCGGGTAAAACAAAGTTAAACAATTTGCTTAAAGTTTTTGTGAATTGATGAAAAATAAGTATTCAGATCCTTGAAATAAGTATTCAGATGCTTTAAATTTCTCTCTGGGGGCCTGCCATTACTATAGATCAGTGCTTCCCAACCAGGGTACCTCCAGCTCTTGCAAAATTCTGTGGCTGTCCTGTAATGCTGAAAGTTGTAGTTTTGCAACAATTGGAGGCACCCTGTTTGGGAAACACTGATTGGACATTATTTGGAAAGACACCACCATGTCTAAGAAAGTCTTAAAGGGGTACTCCAGTGGAAAACTAATGTTTTCAAATCAACTGGTGCCAGAAAGTTATACAGATTTGTAAATTACTTCTATTTAAACATCTTAATCCTTTCAGTACTTATCAGCTGCAGTATGCTCCAGAGGAAGTCGTGTTCTTTTCAGTCTGACCACAATGCTCTCTGTTGCCACCTCTGTCCGTGCCAGGAACTTTCTAGAACAGGAGAATTTCACTATGGGGATTTGCTTCTACTCTGGACAGTCCCGGACACAAACAGAGGTGACAGCAGAGAGCACTGTGGTTAGACTGGAAATAACTACACAACTTTCTTTGTAGCATATAGCAGCTTATAAGTACTGGAAGGCTTCAGATTTTTTAATAGAAGTAATTTACAAATCTGTATAACTTTCTGGCACCAGTTGATTTGAAAGCATTTGTTTTCCACCAGAGTACCCCTTTAAACCTGACAATTCATACAGAGAAAAAACAAGCATGAGGGAAACAACTGTTTTTAGAGCTTAGAGACAGTATTGTATGGAGCCACAAATCTGCAGAAGAATACAAAAATATTTTTGCCGCACCAGATGTTCCCAAAAGCACAGTGTCTTCCATAAATCTTAAATAGAAGAAGTTTGGAGCAACCAGGACTCTTCCTAGAGCTGGCCACCCCACTAAATTAAAGGAGTTGTGTATTGAAAAATCCTTTATCCCCTATCCGAAGGATAGGGGATAAGTTATAGATTGTGGGGGGTACGAGCACTGGGACCCCTAGCAATCTCCTGAATGGAGCCCCAGCAGTCTGCTGGAAGGGGGTGTGCCAACCCCCACACGAAGCGCAGGCCGACATGCCCCCTCCATGTGTCCCGTAGAGATACATGGAGGGGGTGTGTTGGCTGCGGCTTCCTGCGGGGTTGGAACGGCCGTTTCCGGCAGATTGCCAGGCCCCGTTCAGGAGATTGCGGGGGTCCCAGCGCTCGGATCCCTCAGTGATTATCTTTCGCTGCACTACTTCTTTAAGAAATAAAAACAGAAGGGCCCTGGTAAGAAAGGTGACCAGAAACCCAATGGTTACTTTGGCTGTGCTCCAGAGATCATGGGGGACATTTATCAAAGCATTTAGTAGGTTTTTTTTTTTTGCTTAAAATTGTCGCAAAATTGTCGCATGTGCACCTACACTCTTTTTTCTGCAATTTTTTTTGATTGAGCAGTGTCCTAAGCAAAAAAGGAAAATCTTGCTTACCAAAGCAAAAAGTGCGAAAGTCGCAAAAAAGTCGCATTGCATGAAAAAAGCTACTAAATTTACTCCAGCTCAGACATGGAACAGAAAAAGCCACTACCAAAGCAAAAACAGAAAAAGTGCTTACGTGAAAGAAATTTAGCAACAGGCTGAAAGCAGTTGATAAATCGCCCATAAGCAAAAAAATAGTAAGAGAAAAAATAACTAAAAAAAGGAATACATAAGCAAACATTGATAAATGTCCCCCCTTGTGTGTAGATGAAAGAAACTTTCAGAATGTTCATCACTGCAGCCTCTGCCAATCTAGACTTTTTTGGCCAGTGGCCAGAAAGAATCCTCTCCTCAGTAAAATACACATGCAAGCTGTCTGGAGTTTGCAAAAAAAAAAAAAAAGCATGTAAAAGGACTTTTAGGCTGTGTTAAACAAGATTCTCTAGTCTGATAAAACGAAGATTAAACTTTCTGTACTCAGTTTTAGGCATCATGTTTGAAGGAAAGCAGACACAGATGATCACTGGCCCAATACCATCCCTACTGTGTTTTTCAGTGGCTGGGACAAGGAGACTGGTTAGGGTTGTTGTAAATTTCAATGGAGAAATGTACAAAGATGTTCTTCATAAAAAGAACACAGCCTTAGGGACAACCTGGAGTGCCTTAGGGACAACTCTGTGAATGTCTTTGAGTGATCCAGCCAGAGCCCTGACTTGAACGCAACCTGAGACCTGAAAATGGCTGCCACTGACAGCTTCTATGAAACCTGACACAGAGCTTGAGAGGATCTGCAGAGAAAAAATCCCCAAATAGTTTTTCCTTTTAAATAAGTTTGCAAAGATTTCTAACATTCTGTTTTCACTTTGTCATTATGGATCATGAATTGCTGAATGATGGGGGGGGGGGGGGGGGGGGGGGCTTTGGGCATGAAATGTGAAAAAAGAGTCTTTAGAGTTGAATATATATATATATATATATATATATATATATATATATATATATATATACATACAGCCTTTCAATTTCGGTAAAAATTATGTGATACCCATAGATAGCAGACTCCTCTATAGATAAGATTACAGATGACTGAAAGCCTTATTATATGGCCTGACCCTGCACTGTAAATGAGTGCAAATTTTGTTGATTGCTGCTCATTTCCAGAGTCTATACATTGCTTGAGCAGAGTGCAAGGAGGGTCGCACAAATGAATGCTACATCATTCTTGTGGCACTTTGCTGCCATCAGTCATTGGCTGGAAATCTATCATATGGGGAAAAGTGCGATTAACGGCCTGTATATTTTTGATGAATGACTGTTTGCTTGTTCATCGGCTGATCACTGGACCTGTTATAAAGGGGAATATCAGCATGTTTGTATGATAAAAGTTCTCTGATAGGGCCCCAGTTAGGCAGACACACTCAGATAAACTTATTATTAAAGGATCTTTCTGGCACAGAAAACATCCCTTTTAATTATTGAGCAATGTTTTATTATCTATTAATATTTTAATCTTTTCCTGTAAAGAACTATAATGCATTAATATGTTTAATACTTGTTGTATTGTACATTTTTACCATTCTAATTAGTTTTTTCTACTTTACCTAGGATAAGGAGGTTAACTTGGAACAAGTACACAGACGTATGAACAGCTTGATTGATGAAGATATGGCTCATAAGCAAATCTCTACGGCATCAATTGAAATATCAGCATTGGAGATTGGTGGCATGACATCAAGTCAAACCATGGAGCCAGTTCGGGAATACCAGAATACACAGCTTTCAGTCACCACCTTTTTACCTGAACAATCTGGTCATGGTGGTGGTAGGACACTTACTTCTGTTTCAAGCAGTAACTTACCCTTGCCCCTTAGCAGCTCAGCCACCATGCCCTCTATACAATGTAAACACAGATCGCCAAATGGAGGACTATTTCGTCAAAGTCCTGTGAAAACACCCATGCCAATGTCATTCCAATCCATGCCAGGGGGACCCATTCCAGAAGCCATGGAGCCTTCTCATGGAACATCTATATAGTTACACAAAACAGAAAAACCTGCAAAGCTTTTTAATACAACTAAAAACTCTTACATTTTTCTTGTATATATCTGTAAATAACAACAGAATGAAGTGGGTTAAAAGTGTATTTTGAATATTCCCATTTTTTGAAGTCAGTAAAACAAACAAAAAATGTATGAATGGCTTTGTAAATTTTGTTCTATCTGAATAAATCAGCAACTTACTTGTGATCCTTCTCAAGTGCCAAAGAAGACCTGTGACTGGGACAGAAGGCCGCCAGCCCTTCGACATGTTTATTTTCAGTTGGGTTCATTAATTGCTTAGACTATCACATTTGATCAAATAGCTCTCTCTAGTCACTGCGTGGCATTCCATTTTAATATAGGCTGAACAAAAGTTTAGATCGAGCATTGGTAGAAGACAAAAACAAATGGTAGCAATGTTTAAAAAAATTGGAAAGTCAGTGAAATTATAACTGAAATGTTTCTTCTAACAAGAAGCATCTGGGATTGAATCTCAACAAAAAATTTCTAGGTTAAAGCACTGGTTTATTAAATTGTATTTTATGTGTACTGTGCTGTGTGGCCTTTTGATTTAACCTTTACAATTGGCAGGATCTATGATATCTTTGGTGGGAAATGGAGAGGTTAGAGGTGAGAAGAAAAATCTGTTGAGCGAAACCTGTAATCATCTTTTTGTGGCATGTACAATAAAAGGTTGGTTTGTACGGATGATTTATAAATGAGAAAAAGTTAGTTGATAGAAAACATACTCTGTGCTTCTCTATCCGGAGTGTTCAAGAATGTTCCCCTACAGAAGGAAAAACTTAAGCTGCATACACTATCTTAGTAGAAGAGTCTTTAGTCTTACATTCCTAACTTTTTGCATATGAGTGTTTTAGAAAACACACACACACACACACACACACACACACACATATATATATATATATATATATATATATATATATATATATATAGTATATTTAATGAATGATCACTATCTTAGACTTAGACATAGGATGCAGTTTTTCCAAGTTTTTCCGAATTGACTGTCAGAATTTTCATTACAAATGCAAAACTCTAATAAAGCTATGACGACAGTCAGGCACTCTTTTATTTATAATATAACATATAATATAGCTTCTAATAATGGATTTTAGGGATGAGCTTTGGGTATAGCATAGCTATACTACTGGACAGAATGTCATTTAAATTTTAGCTATAAGACAAATGGCAGTATTGGCTTGTTAACTACTATGATCCTAATAATTACTGATTCTTGTTTCTTACATTAAGACTAAGTAGTCACCTAGAAATGGTGCCTAGAAATGGTGTCACAGTGTTTTCTTTTACCACAATTCTGTAAAAAGACCTGCAAAGGACTATATATGCTAACAAGCAGTTTTTCTTAAAATCTGACTGCAAAGCTTTTGCCCTAACATCATTGTCAAGTGACCACAAGGTGTAACCCTTACTTTTAATCTCTAGAAGTAGGGAGGAGGAAAATGCAGTCATGTGACTGTGATGCCATCATTACCAGTGCCATGGTCAGGTGACTCAGAATGCCCACTCAGCACCCATCACTATATTATGTGCTTATCGATACTTAAAGAGAATAAAATGTAAAAGGAAAAAGTGTTTGAAGGAGGATTGGAGAGAAGCAAACTGGAGGGAAGATTGAGGGTGTGTGTGTGGGGGGGGGGGGGGGGTAGAGGAAAAACTGAAATTTGGAACATGTGCAACCTGTTCTAAATTGAACAACCCATAATTTTACATTATTACACATCAGTCATTTTGTCTGTAATTGTATTGAATTGCACCCAGTTCTAATTTGTGCAATCTACAATTCATGTTCATTAAACATTGCCCTGCTTTGCACCAATAACAACTCACAATTTATATAAATTACACATAATTATTTTGTCTGGTAATTAACTCAGTTGTAATTTGAACAAACCGTATTTTTCATTAGTTACCGAATAGTAATGTTGTCTGTTAAAAATGTTGATTTGCTTCCTTCAGAATTTATATTCTGTAAGACTGGGTGTTCCATATTTTTAAACAGTGTTTGCACTGGTGGACACTTTTCCATTCACTTTTGTAGTGTACATTATTACATTAACCCCTTAAGGACGCCACCTGTTTTTACCTTAGTGATAGGGTTAAATGTATCAAATCTGGCATGTGTCTCTTTATGTGGTAATATCTCTGACATACTTTTACTTAGCAATGCAAATCTGAGATTATTTTTTTCATAGTTACATAGTAACATAGTTCATAAGGTTGAAAAAAGACCAGAGTCCATAAAGTTCAACCTATATCCCTAAGGAGTCCCTATTGAGTTGATCTAGAGGAAGGCAAAAAAAAAACTCATACTCGAGGTAAAAATTCCTTCCCGACTCCAAATATGGCAGTCGGAATAAATCCCTGGATCAACGTTCTGTCCCTATAAATCTAGTATACATAACCAGTGATGTTATTATTCTCCAAAAATGCACCCAGCCCCTTTTTGAACTCTTTTACAGAGTTCACCATGACCACCTCCTCAGGCAGAGAATTCCACAGTCTCACTGCTCTTACAGTAAAGAACCCACGTCTGTGCTGGTGTAGAAACCTTCTTTCCTCTAGACGTAGAGGATGCCCCCTTGTTATAGATACAGTCCTGGGTCTAAATTGATCATGGGAGAGATCTCTGTATGTCTCCCTGATATATTTATGCATAGTTATTATGTCTCCCCTAAGCCTTCTTTTTCTAAACAAAATAACCCTAATACTGATAATCTTTCTGTGTACTGCAGTCCTCACATTCCCCATATTACCCTGGTTTCCCGTCTTTGAACCCTCTCAAGCTCCACTATATCTTTCTTGTACACTTGTGCCCAGTACTGTACACAGTATTCTATGTGTGGTCTGACTAGTGATTTGTACAGCGGCAGAATTATTTACTTGTCATGGGCATCTATTGATGCACCCCATGATTTTATATGCCTTGGCAGCAGCTGCCCAAAACTGGTCACTACAGCTAAATTTACTGTTAACTAATACTCCCAAGTCCTTTTCCACGTCAGTCGTCTCAAGTGTTCTCCCATTTAATACATAATCCCAGCCTGGATTTTTCTTCCCCAGGTGCATTACCTTACATTTATCAGTGTTGAACCTCCTCTGCCACTTCCCAGCTTAAACCTCCAACCTATCCAGATCCATTTATAACAGTTCACTGTACTCAATTGTGCTTTACAGAGTTTAGTATCATCTGCAAAGCTTGCTACTTTACTATTCAACCCCTCTACAAGGTCATTAATGAATATATTAAATAGGACAGGACCCAAGACGGACCCCTGTGGTACCCCACTAGTAACAATCACCCAATCAGAATAAGTACCATTAATAACCACCTTCTGTTTCCTATCACTGAACCAGTTACTTACCCACTTACACACATTGTCCCCCAGCCCAATCCCTCTCATTTTATGCACCAACCTTTTATGTAGAATCGTATCAAATGTTTTAGAAAAATCCAGATACACAAATTCCAGCAACTCCCCCTGGTCCAGTCTGGAGCTCACCTCCTCATAAAAGCTGATCAGGTTAGTTTGACAAGACCGATCCCTCATAAAGCCATGCTGATGTGGAGTCATACATTTATTTTTTATCAAGATACTCCAAAATAGCATCCCTTAGAAAACCCTCAAACAATTTGCATACAACGGAAGTTAAACTAACAGGTCTATAATTCCCGGGGTCACTATTTGACCCCTTTTTAAATATTGGCACCACATTTGCCATGCACCAGTCCTGGGGAACAGTCCCTGTCCCTATAGAGTCCCTGAATATTAAAAATAGTGGTCTTTCTACTACATTACTTAATTCCTTTAGAACACTGTGGTGAACACCATCTGGACCTGGTGATTTGTCTATTTAGATTTTTTGTAGGCGGCACTGTGCTTCTTCCTGGGTTAGACAGGTGACCTGTACAGGGGAGTTTACCATATCTCGCTGTTTATCATATCTCCCTTATTTATATAGTTAAATAATATTTTGGGGTTAGTTTTACCCAAGATGAGTCTTTCTGTGTCTATTTTTGCGGATTTTATCTGTTTTTTTTTTCCTCTATAGCTTTTTAATGCTTTTTTTCACTGCCGTCCTGTTTTAGTAGTTTAAATGCTTTATTTTTAATGTATTATATTATGATCACTATTTCCTAGGTATCCTATTATACTTTATGTTAGTGGTATGCAGCCTATAATTTTCAGTATACATTGACATACCATTGGTGAACCCCATAGATGCAGTGAACAGGACTGAGCATCTATGGGGTTAATGCTGCCAAGACTGGTGAGAATCCGGTCTAGGCAGTTGCCGCAGGACCCAGGCTGGCCGGTCCCACTAACATTCTCCTGCAGCGCATCACCATACATCCCGTTGCGTTAACATTTAGACAACTGGGATGTATTCATAAGTTCTGAGACAGGAAGGGGTTGAAAATAAAGCAGCTTTTTAAACATATTTTAAAGCTGTATTTTCCTTATAATTTTACACTGTACAAACTCAGGGTAAATATGTTAAGATGTAAGATGTTGAGGCAAATGTAGATAAGCCTCCCAAATAACATAACCATGACCATGCTAGTGCTAAATATACTAAGACTGGTGTGTGTCGTGCAAAGAAAATTAAACTACTACATTTGTTTTAAATAGTATGTTTTTAGTAAAGTTTCAAAAATTTAACAAGGCAAAAACAAACATCGGAAAAATAAGACTGCACTTCAATGCAGAGCTGTCGACATCATAAGGAAGTCACCCATATAGGGAGAAACCAATTGCAAGGGAATAGTACAATATCATGTCAATAAAGATAACCACAATCAAAAATGTTCAAGCAACTAGTGTTGAGCGGCATAGGCGATATTCAAATTCGTGAATATTCGCGAATATATGGACGAATATTCGTCATATATTCGCGAATATTGGCATATTCGTAATATCCCCGTTTTATTTTCGCATATGCGAAAAATGTGCGCATGCGAAAATTACCACATGCGAAAATTAGCATATACAAAAATTTGCACAAGCGAAAATTCGCATATGCGAAAATTTGCATATGCTAATTTTCGCATGCGCAAAAATTTGCACACCAGTCTCACACAGTAGTATTAGAGCCTTCTTTACACCACACAAGCTGGAAGCAGAGAGGGGTGATCACTGTGATGTGTACTGTGAAAAAAATAAATAAAAAAAAGCGCTATATGTGATATTCGCGAATAAAATTTGCATTGTGAATATGCGCGAGCAACACTACAAGCAACAAGATACATAATAAAGAGTACAGTCTCTAATAGGGTGAGTACCCTACTATAACCAATAGGTGACTACATTACTAGCAACACCAGAGAATAAGTAAATTACATAACATGAGGAAAACATATATATAGGCAAGATGGGAAGGGGAGAAGAGAGGGAAAAAGAGGAAAGTGGAAGGCAAAAGGGAAGAGGCGAGAGAGAGGGAAAAGGTTAGGGGAAGAGAAATAAGTATGATGGGAAGGTAAGGACATATTTCAGCAGCTACATTTTATGTCCTTTTCTTTTTATTGAATAATCATTATAAAATGAATGTCCCAAATGATAAATGAAGAAGAAGAAAGATATACAACAAAGACAATCTTTACAATCTATGATTTTTCTCATCAATCTGCACATCTGAAATCTTGTGAAATCTACAGGGATATCTACAGGGAAATATTTTACAAATTACATCAAAACAACATTCAACACATATAAAGAACATATTTTTAATTCTATTATCTGGCCAAAAATAATGGTCCTTTCTCAGATATATATGATTTTAATTATTTTTCAAATGATAAATGACATAGGGATAGCCTTTCAGTCACATTACACAACTATGGAAATAGTAAAACATATTTAAGGGTTCTTAGATCAAGATAATAAAGAAAATAAATATTTCAGTTTTGACAGATGATTCTACAACAGTTTCAGGAGCATTCATTTTGAATCTTTATAATAAATGACACATTCAAGACAGACAAGGATTTTATTTTTTTTTTGTTTCTATTAAAATTACTGATGTACTTCTTAAATGTTTAAAGCATTTGCTCAGACATGTTGAAAGTTTAGATTGCCCCAGATTTCACTCCTGAGACTCGTGTCTTCACTACCAGACCATCTCTCTGTGGACTTGTTGATTAAGTGGATTGTGGATAAGTGGAGTTAACAAGAGGAGTTAAAAGTGGTCACTGTAAGTATTACTATTTTTTTCACAGATTTTTTACTGTCTTGTAGCCAAGGATAGGTTGGCAGTATAGTTCCCCCATATTAGGTTTTAGTTCCCCCACACTAGACTGGCAGTATAGTTTCCCCACATTAGGTTGTAGTTCCCCCATATTAGATTGGCAGCACAGTTCCCCCACATTAGGCTGGCAGTATAAGCCCCCCCCCATTAGGTTGTAGTTCCCCCACATTCGGTTAGCAGTGTAGTTCCCCCACATTAGGTTGTCAGTATAGGTCCCCCCACATTAGATTGTCAGTATAGTTACTCCACATTAGGTTGTCAGTATAGTTCCTCCACATTAGGCTGGCAGTATAGTTCCCCCACATTAGGTGCAGTATAGTTTCCCCACATTAGGTGCAGTATAGTTTCCCACATTAGGTGCAGCATAGTTCCCCCATTTTGGGTTGGCAGTATAGTTCCCCCACATTAGGTGCAGTACAGTTCCCCCACATTAGGGGCAGTATAGTTCCCCCACGTTAGGTGCAGTATAGTTCCCTACATTAGGGGCAGTATAAAATGATTTTTTTTCTGTTTTGCCATAGATTTTTGGGTAAAATGACTGATCTCATTACAAAGTAGAATTGGTGGCGCAAAAAAATAAGCCATCCTATGGATTTTTACGTGCAAAATTGAAAGAATTATTATTTTTTTAAAGGTAAGGAGGAAAAAACTAAAGTGCAAAAACGGCAAAAAAAACTGAGTCCTTAAAGGGTTAAGGGGTTAAGACCAGTGGATAAGGACAATTGTTTTGAGACCAGAATTAAAAGCATATGAACCATTGACAATTCAATAAATCACATAACTGATATTGAATCTATAAACTAGATTATAAAGTCAACCTAAAGACTATATTTACAAATGTCAGAAGTCTAGCAAGAAAATTAGGGAGCTTGAGACCTTAATGTTTGAGGATCACATTGATGTAGTTGTTGTTGCTGACTGGGCTGTCAATCTGCAAGGGTTTACACTGGTTCAAAAGGATAGGTTAAACAGGAAAGGAGGAGGAGTATGTTTGTATATTAGAAGAGGTATGAAACTGGTATGAAGGAGTGTTAAAGATGCAATAGTGGGTAATGATTGTGAGGATGTGGACGCACAACATCACTGAGGAGATAGATGGTCAGCTGAATACACAAATAGAGCAGGCTGGTACAGAAGGTACAGTGCTTATTTTAGATTCAAATATGTAAAAAGGAAGGAGACAGAGAGCGCAAACCTATGTGCCGTTATTCCTTTACTACAGTATAGAAGGTCAGAAGAAATGGTACACTCACCTTCCAATGTTATGCACAACACCTGTGATAGCTTTGAGACTCAGCAGCATGGAGTCCGGGATAAAGGTGCAGCCTGGATCAGCCCGTCTTGGAGATCCCGTGGACGGTCTTCATATGAAGGTTACTGGATGCTTGTAGAAAAATGATCCTTCACGGCGCTCCTTTGTTGTAAGAGATCATAAACCGATGCGGACAAAGGTTATAATTAAAAATGATTTACTTTTATTTTAACCTTTGTCCGCATCGGTTTATGATCTCTTACAACAAAGGAGCGCCGTGAAGGATAATTTTGCTACAAGCATCCAGTAACCTTCACAGTGCTTATTTTGGGAGATTTTACCTATCTGGATTTTGATAGGGGTCAGGGTTTGGCTTAATTTTAATTGGCCAATTTGTGGAGAACCCAACAAAAAAGGGTGCTCTGTTGGATCTGGTCCTTTCTAACAATGCAGAGCTTGTTGAGAATGTAACTGTGCGTGAAAACCTCAGCAACAGTGGGCACAATATAGTTACTGTAGGCTTAAATTGTAGTAATAAACAAAAACATGCTGGGAGGACAAAGGCATCATTTTAAAATGGCAAATTTCCATAGGTTAGGAGCTGTACTTCAGGACATAGACTGGGAGAAGCTGTTGTCAAATACTGATACAAATTATAAATTGGAGATCTTTAAATCAAACCTGAATAACTATACTGCTAATTGTATCCCTATGGGAAATCTGTCTAAATAATTGAAGCCAAGTACCATATAACTGACAACTGATGTTAAAAAGACAATAAGTGGCAAAAAATACCTAAGCAGTTTTAGGCTATACAAATTGAAAAGAGCTTAAAGGGGTATTCCAGGTAATATATCAACTGGCACCAGAAAGTTAAACAGATTTGTAAATTGCTTCTATAAAAAAAATCTTAATTCTTCCAAACATTATCAGCTGCGGAAGTTGAGTTGTTCTTTTCTGTCTGGCAACAGTGCTCTCTGCTGACATCTCTGCTTGTCTCGGGAACTGTACAGAGTAGAATAGGTTTGGTTTGCTATGGGGATTTTCTACCCTGGACAGTTCCCGAGACAGGAGTCATCAGGAGCACTTAGACAGAAAAGAACAACTCAAATTCAGCAGCTCATAAGTACTGAAAGGATTAAGATTTTTTAATAGAAGTAATTTACAGATCTGTTTAACTTTCTGGAGCCAGTTGATATATATGAAGATTTTTTCCTGGATAACCCCTTTAATAAAATCTGTAAAGAGGTATTAAAGCTTCACAATTTACAATGGAAGGCAGGTGGCACGCAAAACAAATCCCCAAAAGTTATTTAGTAAATAACTGAATAACTAACTAACTAACTAACTAACTAAGCTTAAGGATGCTACATAAGGCTAATGGGGAGGTGGTCACTTGGGATCAAGAGAAGGTAGAGATATTGAATGGGTTCTGAAGCTCTGTATAAACAAAGCAAGATAGAGCCGATGACAAAGACCAGGCAAGTGCTATTAATTTAGCTTGGTGTAATCCAAAGCTCCAGCACTATATGGATTGCATTCAACAGTTCTTAGAGAACTCTTTTCAGTTATTTCTGCACCATTGTTTCTATTATTTACACATTTCCTGGTGTCTGGTATTGTGCCTAGGGACTGACACAAGGTGCCAATCTTCAAAAAGGACTCCCCAGGTAATTATAGACCAATAGGCTTCTGGGCAAACTTTGAAAGGCTCATATGGGACTACATACAGGAATACATAGTGGGTAATAGTTTCATTATAATAGCCAGCATGTGTTTACTAAAGACAGGTTGTCAAACCAACCTAATATGCTTGTTTAACATATTTTATAATGAGATAGAGGATGGGATTAACAGCTCTGTTTCTATCTTTGTAGATGACACCACGCTTTGTTTGGTACAGAAGATGTGCATTAGTTACAAGCTGACTTGGACACGCTAAGTCTTTGAGCAGCCACTTGGCAAATTAGTTTTTATCTGAATGAATTTAAAGTTATACATCTGGGTACAAATAACCTACATGCATCATATGTCCTAGGGGAAATAAAACTGGTAGAGTTGCTGGTAGAAAAGTATTTGAGTCTACTTGTAAATCATAAACTACAGAACAGTGTGCAATGTCAAGCAACTGCTTTTATGGACAGCAGGATATTGTCCTGTATTAAAAGAGGCATGGATTCGAGGAACAGAGACATAATATTAACGCTTTATAAATCATTGGTACGGCCTCATCTGGAATATGCTGTTTAATTTAGGGCATTAGTTTTATAGAAAACATGTCCTTGACCATGAAAAAAGTACAAAGGCCCAGAACTAAACTAATAAGAGGCATGGAACATCTTAGTTAAGATTTAAAGAATTACATTTATTTAGTCTTGAAAGTGATGTTTATGGGGGGATATGATGAACTTATTTAAGTATATAAATTGCCCGTGCAAAAAAAAAAAATGTTCCAGGTGAACAGACAAGGGGGCACTCTGCTTGGAAAAAAGTATGTTTGTCGCTAGAGGTGACAAACCTTCTTTACCAAACGAACTGAGAATTTATGGAACAGTTCACATGTGGCTTCAGAACAGGCTTAGACAAAATCTTAGAATAAAATAACATTACTTTTATGTGTATGCATAAATATAAAATCACAGCCTCTCTTCTTCATCCACACATACCCCTTCCCTTCATCCATTTCGCTTTCTCTCCTCCTTGTTTAAACTTGATGGACACGTGTCTTTTTTCAATTGTACTAAATATGTAACTATGTAAAGTGGGATGGGCAGAGTGGAACCCGGGAGCCTGTCGCCTTACTGGGAGTCGTAGTGGCTGTTGAATGCGGCTTTAAGATTATTAGCAGCACACACTGACTTGAAAAACTTAACTTGACTGACTGAAGTAGAAATTATCCCTAAGAACGTTGCTTACCAATAGGCTTTGACAATTCACCTGAGTGCTGGGATCTTTTCCTGAGATTTGGCGTGGCTGTGGAATTTTGTAGACTTCTTCTCCCAAGGCTTCTCCTCAGCTTACTAGCTGGAAAACACTCTCCTTCACCTTCTGCTCTCTCCAAATCTCTCTCTCTCTCTCAAGTGACAAATGAACTAGACTGAGCAACTCCTTCCCCCCCTACACTGCATAAGGGCTAGGTTTGGGGTCTCCCATTGGGTATCATTGTCACCTGGTCCCTCTGCCACAATTCCTTAAAGGTACAGAACATAAATTAACACATCACATGACACAACAATATTTTACATTAGTACAGGTTAGGCAATGGAGCAGCGGGCCCAGCATATAGACAGCAGGGATGCCCGTGGCAATCTTTAGCCCACAGGACAGCCTTTGGTGCTTGGACACCACAATATTATAATGTGTTTTTGGACAGGATGGGGGTGCCAGGTTAAAAGGCGGTGCCATCGTCAGTGCAGGAGTGTAGTGGTGACACTGACAATGATAAAGAGCCAAGCCGAGGTAGGGTCAGAACATCTGCAAAATGTCCTGGGGGTAGACTTGCTGTTACAGCCAAGTTAGCAGCTGCTGCTGCTTTTTTAGGCTCAAGAGAAAAGAATGCCAGAGGGGCAAGGTTGGGTAGAGGTTAAAGATCTCCACGCTAAAAGTAAGGTGTGGCCAGGGCACAAATATAGGATCTACAGCTCTATGTAAGCCTATGGAGTGACATCACAAGATTGCCTAAGATAATCTAAATGACCCACAAAGTAATAAAAACCTTGCTGCTATTGCTACTGTTGCTGTACAGAATTTCTGTCATGTTTCTAGTAGCCAGTTTATTGACAGGCAGTACAGTCTCATCATTAAAGGGGTACTCCAGTCCTAAGACATCTTATCCCCTATACAAAGGATGGGAGATAAGATGCCTGATTGCGGGGGTCCCGCCACTGGGGACCCCCCCACAATCTTTCATGCAGCACCCTGCTATCATCAGCCTCCGGAGCAAACATCGCTCCGTGTCTGATGAATCACGATCACGGGGCTGTCATGCCCCCTCCTATATGCTTGCATTGAGGGGGTGGAGCGTAATGTCACACGGGGTGGAGCTGGGACATCAGTATACTCCGGCCCCATGATCGTGATTCATCAGACCCAAAGCGATGTTTGCTCCAGAGGCTGATGATAGCGGGTTGCTGCATTTAAGATTGCTGGGGTCCCAAGTGACAGGACCCCTGCAATCAGGCATCTTAATCCCCTATCATTTGTATAGGGGATAAATTATCTTAGGGCTGGAGCACCCCTTTAAGTCTGTCATCTAGTGCTCCTTCTCCTCTGCTCCATCAGTAAGCAGTATCTGCCATACCAATCTAGTTGAGTCCACAATGTGGCCCATAACCAGTAAAAAAAAATAAAAAAAATTCTAGACTTGCATAATAATTATAATGATAGTAATAATAATAATTATTATTATCTATATAATGCAAACATATTTCACAGCTCTTTACAATTGGTAGACAAAAATGAGGGTTTGATGTAGAGAGGTGCAGTATTGTGGAGAACTTTGTGGGTGAAAGTGAGGAGTTTATATTGTATTTTTGAGCTGATTGGGTAACCAATGCAGTGACTGGCACAGACTAAAAAAATCGGTGAAGTGGTTGGAGAGGAAGATGAGTCTGGTTGCTGCATTATGCAAAGACTAGAGAGAGAAGAGTTCAGTGTACATAACAGTTCATGAGATGTTTCATACTTGGATTACTAGCTGTGGCCAGGACCAACACGTGTTTTATGGCCCACTGGTTCAACATCTTGCAGTAAGATGCTCTACCACAATGAGTCCAGGTATTAATGACACCTCTGTGGTTGTGCTGAATCCATTCAAATTCACACATCTGCTGCCTATCCTCCTCCTCATCAACATCCTTCTCAATAGACATCTTACAGTCAACCACAGTGCATAACACAGAGTACTCTTTCCCTCCCTTCTTTCACAGGTACAAAGCACTGTATTATGTATGGTAAATGCATAATGCACAAAGTGGAGAAGTTGTAGTGGAAAACCCATGCTTTCTGAACCTTAATAATTCGAGATTGGGCATTGGACTGCCAGAGCCCGGTAGCTCTGCATGGAGCGCAGACCGTGCCTTACAGCACGCCGACGTGTCCTCCGGTGCCTGGAGACTCCAACCGGCTTCACGAACCTCTACCCCACACCTGCCTGTAACGGCTGCCATGGAAGCATCAGCGGATAGTCACTCACCCTCTCCCCAGCTTGAAACAGAAGGCAGCAGCTCAGATTTTCAGGCTGCACAGTTACAGGGGAGTGCAGCCCCTCCCCTGCCCCCCATTAACACAGACAGGGAATGGAGCACTTGCAGCACAGCAGTACACTGCTATCCTCCCTATCATGGTGTCCTACACAAATGTACTAGAGACTTACCCTACTCCTGCTGAAGCAGCACTAATGCAGGCTCGGTCACTATTGTGCTTTCCTCAGATATCACCATTACCTATGCAGGGCCCTGCCTTCTCTGCCTCTCACTCTGAAAAAAATCATCACTAACCCTATATCTTCCATATATACTAACAAGGGGACTGTAGCTTTGCAGACTAATGCAGTACAAGATATACCTTCAGATTGCAGGTCTGATCAACCCACCTATGCTACTAAACTCATGTGCCGCGCCAAAAAGTCTCTGTAACGGACCCTGTCCCAGCCGGAGATGTCACAGACTGGTTGGACATGATGAATTCTGATGCCTCACAAACTGAGGGAGGCTCTTCCACAGATGGAGAAACCCCTACCTGTTAAGGAGCTAGCCCACCGGCTAAGAAGAAGCTCTTTAAGACACCCCTGAAGAAGTCCCAGCATGGACTTAGAAGCTCTGGCCATTCATCCTCTGATGTTACACTTGCAGCAGCTCAAGGCCCTACACGATGCTTACAGACCCCGAGGAAACTGGATCCAGCACGTGCCCAATCACCGCTGTCTACCCCTGTGGACCCTACCTTACCTACCCCTGAAATGGCGGTAAAAACATTAAAAAGTTACCCTGAATTACAAGCTTTGCTAGCCCTGCTACCGACAAAATTGATGTGTAGATCCTGGCCTCTGATTTAAAACCTGCTTGGCACCAAGACCTTAAACCTGTGAAAGCTGAAGTTTCATGCTTAACTGATCGCATTCACCATTTTGAAGAATTCTGTAGATCACTTGGACTTAGACAACAGAAACCAAAGAACCAATATTCGGATCAAAGATCAAGGATCAGATTCCGGTTTTCATAAAAAAAAGTATTTTTGAAAATGAAAGCTGAAATCTGATTGGTTGCTAAGGGCAACTCTTCCGATGTTCCATTTCCCAGGATTTAATAAGTCCCCCCAGAATGTACACAATTCTATGGTTTGTCTGATACATTTCCCTGATGACTGGAAAATTAACCACCTCCCCTTTTTCAAAAACAAACATTTTCAAATCTAAGTGACACAAGATTGGATTTGAACATGTAGCAACAATATACCTTGGGTTATATGTGATAAAAAAATGAGTGTATAATATAACATCTTCAACATAGTGATGAAACCATGAGCAATAAGGATCTTTTCTTGGACAGACATTCATCACCTTAAGCATGCAATGCATGCAATGTGTTTCATTTCAAAGGTTCTGCACATTCATATAATGTTTATAGACTCAAAACATGGATGGAATTTACAACTTTTATTGGTTATGGGTTTGGAGTACATGTAGACCTGGCAAAGTATTGATTCTATTTATGCTGCTTATTCATATATAAGATTTATTTAATTAGGATACGTGGGATATAAACATAGACATTTATGCAGAGTAATCTCTGAAAGTACACAATTTATAGAGTTGCTTTGATGTACAAATGCACCTAACCTTTACCAGAGGTCCCTTGTGCCATATCTCTCACATTTTAACACAATGTTACCAACAACACCTTGAAGCAACTCTATTAGTCTCCCTATGATATTGGATCAATAAAGAAGCCCTGACCAGCCCAGGAGGTAAGAACTCCAAAGGGTTATCACTCTAGAAAGCATCTGGAGGGGAAAAGGGGATATTCTGCTGTTCCAAAGTCAAATTTTGAAAATATTTAAATGTTCAGGCAAAGCATAAAAAACATATTTGCATTGGGCCTACCAATGTAATAAATGGTCTTGACTGCAATACCTGTAATGTATAAATTACATAACATCCTAAGATCTTTAAATAGATTATTTATATACCTTATTGTTTTCCTAAAATATTAGGTATATGCATAGTGAGAAATACCCACCCACAGAAATTCTGGGCGGACATTTTATATCTGATATCAATCGGTGCTAGGACTCCCTGGACTCGCACTGTCCCTATTAATGGCAATGTAGCCTGGGCGATATTCTGCCCAAAAAATTTACACATTAATTCTTTTGGCGTGTCCAAAATCTGAGATTTCCATAGCACAAATTTCTTTCTTGGAAATTTTGCAGTGTGCACAGCACTGCAAAATTCCATTGAAAACAATGGAAGTCTACTGCAAAATGAATGTTGCTCGAAATAAATTAGAGTGGATATTCCTTAGGCTAGGTTTTTTTCTGGCCCCAAAAAACGCAAGAGAAAACACCACAAAAACACCTCAGCATTTTCCTGCATTTGGTGCTTTTTTCTGCAGTTTTTTCTGGCATTTTTGTCTTTGATTGGAAATTACATTTTGGATGCAGTAGGGATGGAAAAAATTATATTTAACGAAATGTATATTTTTTAGAACAACATTTTTATTAATTTTAAACAGGGACCAATTTATGTGGGCGGCAGGGACCTAAAAATTGTAGCCGACAATATTAAACATTTATAAAAGGGCCATTTGATTGTAAAAATAATGAAAATTTTTCTTAGTAATGTATTGTAATTATGTGTATAATAAAGTGTGTTTTTTTTTAACCTTTTTTTACCTTTTTTCTTAATTTTTTTCCTTTTATAGATAGTACTACTACTACCAGTATGGAACAGACTGTTCCATGCTGGGAGTAGTAGTACCTGTACTAATAAACAGATCACCCTGGGTGTCATTCATGACACCCGATGCAATCATCCTCTATCTTACAGAGATGCGGAGCGGCTCTCTACAGCGCTCGCATCTCTGCTCTGTACTCCGGGCCAGCCAGTGATGTGAATAGAAATTCACATCACTGATTCATATTTACCGCCCAGAGTGGTGATTGGCCGGATGGTGCCAGCCAATCACCACTCTCAGTTTCAATCTTTTTATTAAGAGATTTTTTCAAGGTAACATACAAGAAATCCCAGAAAACAGGAAATCCAAACCAAGCAAGAATACAAACAAAATTCCAGGCACATGGCAAGGACATCACATAGGTAGTGTGTGTCATATATGAATACAGAAACAATCAGAAACGTTCTGGAGTATGAGCAGTCAAGCATACGTATATAGATAGACATTCCAGTCCCTGCTATTTCCATGAATTCTCACCTTGCTTATATGCATAAGGGATGCAAAAATGGGGGTGGGGGTGGAGAGAAGGGCCACCATTTCATTCATGAAAATGATTAGAGTTACTCCATCTATGCCATAGCTGGGTGACCTTAGTATAAAATGCACCTTCATTAAGTGCTATTATCTTTTCGTACTTACAAGCTATATTAATTATGGAAACAGATTTCCCTGCAATAGGAGGGGCTGCAGCTTTCCAATGGCAGATTACCACCATTTTAGAAATGTCTAGTATTTTACACAAAAGTGGTCTAAAGTCAGCGGGGTAATCTTGAAAACCAATCAATAGAAGAGCCAATTTGGGGGTCAGAGTCGGCATTGGGGGAAAGATGGAGTATATGGAGTGTTTTATGTCTGACCAGAAATTAGACCACTCAGGGCAGAACCATAGGACATGTGAGATTGAGCCTCTTTGGTTACAATTTCTCCAACATTGAGGCGATGAGTTCGGAAACAGAACATGCAATTGGGTAGGTGGTTAATACCAACATAACCTTGTCATAATCGCCGCCTTAATATGAGAAACGCTTTTAAGATAGATATATATATATATATATATATATATATATATATATATATATATATCTATTTAGAGGCCTGCTTCCACTCCGTTGTGGTAATCTCTGTCACTAACTCTTTTTTTCATCTAGTATAAGGTACACTATTATACGGCAATGAGCTCAAATCAAGTAGTTGATACACAGCCTTTAGGCCCTTAATGTTTAAGCTAAATAGTCGAAGTAGTGCATCTGAAAAGTACCAGTCTCTTTCAACCAAAGGACCCAATAAATGGCAAATCTGTAAGTATTTATAAAAATCAGCACTCTGGATATCATAATGTGAACACAAGTATGAAAACTGATCCATATGTTCCCCCTCAAACAATTGTGAAAGACTATGAAGACCTTTTCCCACCCAAGCCTGTATGTTTACATCAGGGATTCCCTGAGCTAATATCCCTAAAGGTGTACTAGATGGGAATGAAATGTGGACGTAGGAACTATCTCCATGAAATAAAGACCAGCATGAAAGGCCTGCCTTAGTGAGTGGGGATAGTTCAGTAGGAAGCTGAAGTTTTAAGATAGAGAAACATGATAGGGTCCTAGGATGTAGAAGGCCACCCAAGGAACATTCAATTTGTACCCATGGCATGGTGAAGCCTTCTGACCAAAATGCTTTCAATTGGGTAATTAAAGTAGCTAAATGATATCTACGTAAAGCTGGGAGCTCCAAACCCCCCTTCATTCTATCTCTCATCATTAGAGTGTGGCAGACCCTTTGTTTCCTAGAGCCCCTCACATACCTCAGAACAATGTAGTGGCCTCTTTTAACCCTTTAAAGGGGTATTCCAGGAAAAAACTTTTTTTCATCAACTGGCTCCAGAAAGTTAAACGGATTTGTAAATTACTTCTATTAAAAAATCTTAATCCTTTCAATAATTATCAGCTGCTGAAGTTGAGTTGT